>NW_024724189.1:95000-157500 GCF_018991925.1 Homarus americanus | reverse complement strand
AGCTGAGAGATAGGAGACCCTAATTAGGTAGCGACGAGATGAGAGAGACACAGAGGCACCAAGAGACTAGCTATCACCGGGAAGAGACAGTAAGCTGCTGCCTTTATTCTTGATCTCACGCAGTTTATAAACATTGACCACTCGAGCTCCTCGTGACGGAGGCCAAGACAGGACTAAACCCCACCTGATATCGGAGAGGCCACGGTCCCACTATACCGTCAAAGGATTCTTGTCCTTAAGAGCTTAATATTATGTCATTATATTCACGCCTAGTCGTATACATATCTAAGTGGAGGCTGGGCGGATGCCTGTTTGTGCGTTATGTAAATATATCATCGTATTTCATCTCCCTGTGCTTGGAGTGAGATGGTAAATTCTGACAAAATTCACAGTTTTCATGGAAAAAATTATCGCATTTTTATTAAAATTTCGCAGTTTTTTGACAGTGATGTCGGGGCTAATTTGACAACCATTTTTTCAGGGGAAAGTTTTGTGCAGAGAGCTGTGTCGGGGGGATTTTTTTTAGTCCTTTCCCGCACGAGGGAAACAGCGCCAGTGCGAGCGTAAGATAGTGGCTGGAGTTCCTCGCTACTCCTACACCCACACCGTAACTCTTACAGAACCTTCACCAGACGGATGTATTTAGCGATGCTTTGTGCCTCATGTACTGAACACAAATTCTACGGCGGATTTGAGACTTAATTCTTAAAAAAAAAAAAAAAAAAAATTATATATATATATATATATATATATATATATATATATATATATATATATATATATATATATATATATATATATATATATATATATATATATATATATATATATATATATAACTTCAGCAATGGACTTGTTACGTGGAAAGCGTAGTTTCATAACGAAGAGGAGAACCAGGGAAAACACAAACATCTTGACTAAGTTCGGTTTCTTTAATCACTAACGTTTCGGAAAAATAATTTTCCATCATCAGAGCCTAGAAAACAAAAAGTTTTGAAAAAGTTTTAAAAATACAGGTGATATACAATAAAAACAACATTTTACGAAAATTTACCTTCGATAAAATTTAAAGAAAGAGCAATCCAATTTAAAACCGACAAAAATGACGAGAGACCTACGTACAAAGCTAAAATCAGGAATAAAAAAGTGTGAAATAAAATATACAGGGGGTAATACCCCCTGTATATTTCACACTAAGCAATATAAGTCCATGATTTGTCATTCATAAGATCTATTAAACGTCTTTATTGTCCTGTATTGTAAACTTTATAATAAAAACGCAACTTGATCCATAAAACAACTTTGTTCTAAATTAAATAATATAATCTGTCATGATTATTATCTTTGCATTTACCTATGTATACATAAAGGGATATGTATGTATGTATGTATGTATGTATGTATGTATGTATGTATGTATGTATGTATGTATGTATGACTGTATGTACGTATGTATATATGTATATGTATATATGTATGTATGTATGTATGTATGTATGTATGCATGTATGTATGTATGTATGTATGTATGTATGTATGTATGTATGTATGTATGTATGTATGTATGTATGTATGTATGTATGTATGTATGTATGTATGTATGACTGTATGTACGTATGTATGTATGTATATGTATATATGTATGTATGTATGTATGTATGTATGTATGTATGTATGTATGTATGTATGTATCTGCATGAAGCTGTAGGTATTTTTGTGTATTTGTGAATGCGTTCATAAGTATCTATCTCTCTTTCTTCTTAACTTTCTTCATAACTATTTTTATTGTATCAACCACAACAACCACAACAACAACAACCACAACAACAAACAACCACAACAACCACAACAACAACAACCACAACAACAAGACAGCCTCCCAGGTCATCATTAAACACCTGATTTTTCTTCCCAACTTCTGCTCCTTTTAAACGAGCCTCTAATTAGGGTGTAATTTACCTTCACAAGACAAATTACCCCCAATTTTGTTTGTTTTCCTGAGGCGCCTTGTTGATCAGAAGGGATGGATGGATGGATGGATGGATGGATGGATGGATGGATGGATAGATGGATGGATGGACGGATGGAAGTAGAGACAGGGAGAGACTGCTAAACGGAATATATCTCTTATTTACGTTAGACGTCTCATTAATTTGGGGAAAAAATGACCACGAAAGGAAAAAAAAAGATGGGGAAAATTACAAATGAACGAATGAAATGAAACAGAGAGCAAGTAGGAAAGAGAGAGCGTAAGATAAAAAGAAATAAAAGAAATTAAAAAAAAAATAATAAGGAAAAATGGATAGAATTATGATTTTCTTTTTGTTTCTTGTTCGAGATAATAATAATAATAATAATAATAATAATAATAATAATAATAATAATAATAATAATAATAATAAAAACAATTACTATTATTATTATTACTATTATTATTATTAGTAGTAGTAGTAGTAGGAGGGAACAGCTACAAAGATCAATTTCTATCAACCTGTGACGCTGGAGAGAGGTTGACCTGACAGGTAAACAGGTGAAAAGAGAGAAAGACTTGAGTAAACTTACGAAGATTTATCTTACACCCGAAAGTTTTTTTCCAATGAATTATGACGAAAGAAAAACGAATAAATTGTTCTGTAATTCACATGAGAGAGCGAGGGAGAGGATTTGGAGTGATGAGGAGAGAGAGGAGGAGGAGGATGTATGAGAGAAGGCGGAAGATGAGGAGATGGATGATGTGTAAGAGAGAGAGACAATGGGAAAGGATTTGGAGAGTGATGGAGGAAGTTTGGGAAATAAAAGGGAATAGGAGATAGAGAGAGAGAGAGAGAGGGTGGGAAAGAGAGAAAAAGAGAGAGAAAGAGAGAAAGTTTTGAAGATGAAAGAAGAAAGGGAATGAAAGGGTGAGGAAGAAAAAGGAAGAAGTTAGAAGCGGGGAGAGAAAATTTATCCACTAGCTAACTACCTCGCCACCCACACCCAACATAACACACCCTTACTCTTCCCCTCGTCGCTCCCCATCTATAATAATCACAGGTGTGGCGGCAGACAGGTGATAGTTGGTGTGTATGGGCTCTATGACCTTACCTGTAAAGTCTCTACTAAATGTGTATTAGATGATGACTAGAAAGGTGTATTCCGATAAAAGAATAATCAATTAAATTATAAAGAATTAAAAAAAAAAGAGACTCTACTTCGATAACAGAAAATAGAACGCGGTTTTTCTCTGGCGACAAAACAGAGGCACAGAACGTAGCGAGAACTCCGTTGACTGGCCGTGCCTAATTAGTTCTCTTTTGAAAGTTATAAAGAAAATTAGACTCAGAACAATGGCTATTCTCCTCCTAACTTTTGACTGTAATTAACCGGGATTTTCAGAGTCTTTATTAACCTTTTTTTTAACTACTTCTTTTTCTTACACAATTATTTCTCTTCTGGTCTTCTAGTTTTGTCAGATTTTCTTAATTATAATTCGTGATAATTTGTCCTTGTCTTCTACACTTTCCTTGATTATCGCCCTTTATTTACTCTATATCTATTTCTCTCGTTTACATGATTATTCTTTGCTAATCTCCACATACATTCGGGTTTTTTTTCATGATTATTACTTCTTTATATCGATAATTATTTGTCTGAGTATTTATTCTTTTTCCTGTGATGATTAGCATTGAAAAGCGACTATTAGAGGGAAAGAATAACAATAGTAGACATAGAGACAGTTATGTACTGTATACTGAAAGAGAAATAAATAGAGAAATACATAGAAAGAGAGATAGACAGAGAGGCAGAGAAATATTGCACTACTCAGACTAAAATACGCAGGAGTATCACAATATGTGTGATTGCCTCACTCGGTTTTGCCTCTCACAGCTCCTAGCTAAATGGAGATGACAGGGAGCTTTAGTCCTCTCAGCTAATAGTTACAACAGAGATGATATGTAGCTTTAGTCCTCTCAGCTAACAGTTACAGCAAATAACCTTAGATCTCACTGACTGACTGACTGACTGACTGACTGACTAACTGATTCAATGACTCGATGAATGATTTACTGACTAAATTTCTAACGTACTGAATGACTGACTACCTTACTAACTGACTGACTAAATGACTGAATTCCTGACTGACTGACTGACTGACTGACTGATTGACTCAATGACTCAATGAATGATTTACTGACTAAATTTCTAACTTACTGAATGACTGACTACCTTACTAACTGACTGACTAAATGACTGAATTCCTGAATGAATGATTGACTGACTGATTGACTCACTGAATGATTTACTGACTAACTTTCTAACTTACTGAATGACTGACTACCTTACTAACTGACTGGCTAAATGACTGTATTCCTGAATGACTGACTGACTGACTGATTGACTCAATGAATGATTTACTGACTAACTTTTTAACTTACTGAATGACTGACTACCTTACTAACTGACTGACTAAATGACTGAATTCCTGACTGACTGATTTACTGACTGACTGACTGACTGAATGACTAGAAAATTGCTTCATCATCATGGGATGACTTTAACACAATAAAGAAGTTTAAATTTTTTTGTACATTCAAATATGTTGTGTAAATTAAATGAAATAAAAACCAAATAATAATCCTTATACGATAAACATTCAATGGACTGTAACACGAAAACACACACACACACACACACACACACAAATAACCTCACACGTTCACACTCACCAACAAACACTTCACCCCCCCCTCCCCAAACACACACACACAAACATCCATAGTAAAAAAAAAAACACCCTCAAACATTGCAATCTCTCTCCCATCTGTGAAGTTTTGCGTTAATCAATGTTATGAGTGAACTAAATGCCGGAAACTGACCAAAACTAAAAAAACAAAAAACAAAACAAAAAACCAGATGTCTAACAAAATATAAACATTATCGATAATTTAATATGTATAAACTTATTCTCAATGTTGTTAGTTCTGGAAGTTATGAGATGAATTCATTGTGAGGGCTGACACACACACACACACACACACACACACACACACACACACACACACACACACACAGGCAAAAACACTGGTAAATGACACATCAGACACATAAAACATCCTAAACACAAGACAAAAACACATTAAACACACCCATTACGATAAGACAAGACGCTTCTCACCATCTGTTAGAGCAGGCTACACGAAGGTGAGGAAATAATGGAGAGTGTCACCATCATCACCATCATCACCATCATCATCGTCATCACCATCATCACCATCATCACTGTCATCACCGTCATCACCATCATCACCATCATCACCATCATCATCGTCATCACCATCATCACCATCATCACCATCATCACCAAGTCATCACCGTCGTCATCATCAATACCGTCATCACCATCATCACCATCATCACCGTCATCATCACCATCATCACCGTCAATACCGTCATCACCATCATCACTATCATCACCAACATCACTGTCATCACCGCTATCACCATCATCACTGTCATCACCGTCGTCACCATCACCGTCATCACCATCATCACCATCATCACCGTCATCACCGTCGTCACCATCATCACCGTCATCACCATCATCCACCTGCATCCACTGCATCATCACCGTCGTCACCATCATCACCGTCATCACCATCATACCCATCATCATCGTCATCACCATCATCACCGTCATCACCATCATCATCGTCATCCATCATCACCGTCATCACCGTCATCACCATCATCCTGTCATCACCATCATCACTGTCATCACCGCCATCACCATCATCATTGTCATCACCGTCATCACCCATCATCACCATCATCACTGTCATCACCGTCATCACCGTCATCACCATCATCACCCATCGTGCAAATCATCACCATCATCACCGTCATCACCGTCATCACCATCATCACCATCATCACCATCATCACCATCATCACAAATGCCACCATCATCACCGTCAATACCATCTCCACCATCATCACTGCCATCACCATCATCATTGTCATCACCGTCGTCACCATCATCATTAGCCATCACCGTCATCACCATCATCACCGTCATCACCGTCATCACCATCATCACCATCATCACCGTCGTACCATCATCACCGTCATCACCATCATCACTGTCATCACCGTCGTCCACCATCATCACCGTCATCACCATCATCACCATCATCACCGTCATCACCATCATCACCGTGATCACCATCATCACTGTCATCACCGTCATCACCATCATCACCGTCATCACCATCATCACTGTCATCACCATCATCACTGTCATCACCATCATCACTGTCATCACCATCATCACTGTCATCACCGTCATCACCGTCATCACCATCATCACCGTCATCACCATCATCACCGTCAATACCATCATCACCATCATCACCATCATCACCATCATCATCCTTCATAAACGCAGTCTTAAATAATAACCTAACAAGCATTGACCTCCAGAGTGACCCGCGTGACCTGACCTTAGTCTCTCGTAGCCAGCGTGGAGTGACCCCTTGACTTGTAACCTACTCTCTCTCTCTCTCTCTCTCTCTCTCTCTCTCTCTCTCTCTCTCTGCGTGAGTTTTGTTTGATAATTTCAATATATATTTCGATTATATCTTTACCCCCCTTCCCTTCCTCTCTCCTTCAGCCCCTTTCCCTTCCTCCCTCTTCACCACCTCCCTCCCTCTCCCTCAACCCCCTCTCCTACCTCTCTCTCTCAGTCCCATTCCCTCCCTCCCTAACCTCCTCCCTTTATTCACTTCCCTCCATCACCTCCACCCTCCCTCAAACTCATCCTCTTATCCTCCCCTCCCTTCTCCCTCATCCCCCTCCCCTTCTCCCCTCCCCCTTTCACTCACCCCCTCCCCCCATTATCGCTACTGTACTTGGTGGGAGAAACCGAGTATAGATTAAACCCCTTTAAAGTGAATTCCCTACCTCTCGAAATCTTCACTACACTATTAATTAACCTTAATTCGTGTAAACTATATTTCTTTTAGAACAAATTTACACTTAATACAGTATTAAGGCAGTGAGTAAATAGAGTAAAGTCACGAGGGAGACAGAGAGGAGTTGAGGGAGGAGGTTGACAGGTGACAGAATTGAGGGGGAGGGTAAGGGGGAGGGGCAAGAGGTGTGTGAAATTAGGCAGCGGATGTATCGTAAATTAATCGTCCTTGAGTGTCTCTTGTTGTAGACCTGTGTTACTGCGAAGCTCCTTTATATATATATATATATATATATATATATATATATATATATATATATATATATATATATATATATATATATATATATATATATATATATATATATATATATATATATATATATATATATATGCACGGCGTGTATAAAATATTTTAATCTTTTATACCTTTTTATACTCTGAAAAATGTTTGGAGTTTAATACTGAGTTTTTTATACCAAAACTTTATGTAGTATGTACTTTAATCCCACTTAGGATGATTTTATGTGTTTTTCTCTACTTTTATAAATAAAGATCAAATCTCTCTCTCTCTCTCTCTCTCTCTGTATACATATATATACACAACTGGGTAATGTGTTCTGTGACATACAGTACACACGCTCAGGCACGCTCCCCGCTGGTAGTAATAACTAGGAGGACAAAACTGCCAAGTACACATACCTGCATGTGCCACCTGTTAGCATTCCATCATGTGTAGTGTTGATCAGGAAGCTGCTGGCTAATATTTGTCTTACCTCAACACCATGGACACCTCTCTCCCTCTTCCTCACAACTGTACCAGTGTATTATGGCTTGACCATTGCACCAGTCTATTCTTGTGGTGGTGCTGGGTGATGGCCGTCCCAGTGTATCATTATGGAAGTGATTGTTGTGGGTGTATGACAGCTGTTGTGGTTGATTACTGCATCGGTGGATGTAGCGGCAGCAGTTAATCACTGCTACAAAGTATTACTGTGCTTGTGGTAGTGGTGGCGGCGGAGAGAGACAGGGAGAGGGAGAAGGAAGGAGGCACCGATGACAGCATATTAGTAGGGAGGGAACAACTGAGGAGGACGTGGTGAGCGTGGGTGTGCCAGGTGGACGAGACGTAACACAGAGACGAGATGGGTGGGGAGACGAGTCGGCAGGTGAATGGGTGAAGAGCAGTGATGGGCGCAGCATAAACCAAATACACTGATCCTATTCTCTCTGTCTCCGCCATCTTTTCCTCCTCCCCCCTTCCCCTCCCCTTCCCACCTCTCCCTCAGTCCTTGACTTATCTAAAGCCAGATGGGCCAACATATTGACAGCACTCAGGCTCGTGTGTTAAGTGTTTCTGCTTAATGGAAATCTATTGTAGGAGGGGACACCAACACGATGAGTGCGTCACGGATATATTGAATGTCTCCTGCTGAAGCCACTGTTGTGTAAAACGGGTGAGCTGCTGAAGCCCACTACTGTACTATGAGAAGGATGATGGACCTTCATGGAATTTGAAGCTATTATTATTATAAGGATAAGTCTTTTCTAGGGAGGGATGTGATTTTTATTGTAGAAATAAATAATATGAAGCGTTTTAAAAGGTGTTTTTACACAAAGTTTTGAAGTCAGCTCTTTTGAAGACTACTTTCTATTGTATTATAAAACCACCAGTGTTAAGGAGGACTGGTTATCTAATACTGTCACGTCACCATTACCAACAGGGAGTCTTAAAGCCAGTATTACTACCAAAGAGTAAAAAATGTCGTTTATTAAATAATTTTAAGCTAACATTATTTAACGTGTTGTGTTCTTGAATTCTCCAACGAGGCTTAAAGGTTTATATTATAAAAGTATTTCCTATATTATTCTCATATAACGGACACCCAGGCTCAGTAGTTCCTGGATGGGTTGGGCTTGAGGGTCGATGACGACACTGCAGACTTGAGAGCATTACTTACGTGTCCCGGCGCCTCAGCATAGTGATCAAGGGGGAGGATACCGGCGCACTCAGGGCTCGTGTCCATCACCTGAGGACCCCCAGGGCAGGGAGTGGTCCAATTATGGTGCTCTCAGTATTATTCATTAAACTAAGAACTTTAGCTGTGACGAATAAATGTATTTGTCCAAAAAGTCAATACAAAAATCGTATAAAAAGCAAGAATAAAAGGCTCAACGAGAGACGAAAAAACAATATTTGCTCACAGTTCAGTAAAATGATTCCAGTTTTTCAGTTGTCAGTGAAAGATCCTTATTTTGAGGCGGTAGGTCTCCTATTTAGAACCAGCAGAATGCCGTATTCCTTTATTTACACACACACACACACACACACACATATATATATATATATATATATATATATATATATATATATATATATATATATATATATATATATATATATATATATATATATATATATATATATACACCTCTCTATACCAGTCACTTATCACACAGTAAAATCGAAGATGGTTTCATCTCCATAAAACGAGAACATTTAAAGTCAGGACGATACGTGTACATTAGGCACACCTCAGCCTCTCCCTGTGTGCGTGGGAATGTTAATATCCATGTGCACCTGTGTACGTTTTAGACACTGTTTACTTGTACGTGACCATGGATACTTGTACGTGACCGTGTCCGTGCATGTAAATGCAGATAGGTGTGTGTTGTGTGTGAGGGGTATATATGTGTGTGTGTGTGTGTGTGTGTGGGTGTGTGTGTGTGTGTGGGTAATAATAATAATAATAATAAATAATAAACGGTTTATTAATAGAGTTGCAGCCGGTGGCTGAAAATATACAGACTTACATTTGATTTAGACATAATGATATAATATGCATTGAATACATTTACAGGGCTGTACAGTACATAAATCAGGAGTTGTTTATTATTTTAACAATAGATGTGATGGTGCTGTTCTTATATCTATCAGTGCGGGCTCTTATGGGCTGAATTTTGTTGTAGTGCCGGACTGCGCGAGGTGGGTGGGGGGTTGCAGGTGGCAGGAGGTGGCGATGGCGAGGGTGGTGCAGTAGTCCACGGCCAAACCTTTCCAGTGCTTGGTGGTGGAGGTCACTGAGGGATGGCATTTCCAGGGTGGAGAGAGCGTTGGTGTAGCTGGAGTATTCTGCGCCGAGCATGATTCTGCAGGCCCTTTTCTGTACCTTCTCTAGCTGACGTTGTTGGGTGGAGTTGAGAGAAGACGACCAGGCTGGTGACGCATACGTTAGTTTGGGGAGAATAAAGGCGTTGTAGATGGTCCTCAGCTCTGGCGTGGGTGTCCCAAGTGACCTAAGTCTTCGTAGCATGTAGAGACGGTACGAGGCTGCCTTGACTGTGTTATTTACATGGGCCTTCCAGTCAAGTTTGTTGTCTTGTTACACCCAGGAGTTTGGTAGACTGCACCAGCTGGAGAGGATGGGCACCACTGAGTGTGTGTGTGTGTGTGTGTGTGTGTGTGTGTGTGTGTGTGTGTGTGTGTGTGTGTGTGTGTGTGTGTGTGTGTGTGTGTGTGTGTGTGTGTGTGTGCAATTCATCCCGTTTGCGTGTTCTTGCACAAACCGGTGTGCACGTGCATCAGGAGTTATGTGAGAATATTAGGTGGGTTGTGGTGGTGATGGTAGTCAGCGTGGTGGCAGGCGTGTTGATGATGGTGGTAGATGTGGTACTAGTATTGGTAGTAGACGCGATAGTAGTGATGGTGGTAATCGTGGTAGTTATTTTTATTGTAGTTGTGGTTAAGAGAGGAGTTAATGGTGTCTTTGCATTAAAAAAATCAACAGTAACGTCCCCTTCATCAACGGTCCCGTCTTGTCCACAACTCTCAAGGAAAACAGGTTGTCGTGGGATAAGACCCTGGGGGGGTTAGAAGGCGTGTGGAGGGGGTGGGCGGCGCGGGGCGTGTGGAGAGGGGTAGGATAGGCGTGGGGCGTGGGGGCAGGAGGGAGGCGTGGGAAGAGGACGGGCAGATCTCACACCACAGGTAGCTGCTACTTTGCATGCATTCAAGGTTACATCCAAGTACCCCTGATGTCCCTCCTCCTCCTCCTCTTCCTGCCCCTCCTCCCCTCTCCCTGTCCTCCTCCTCCTCCTCCCTGCCCCTCCTCCCTCTCCCTGCCCCCTCCTCCTCCTCCCTCCCCACCCTTCTCATCCTCCTTACCCCTCCTCTTCCCTGTCCTCTTTCTCCCTGTCATCCTCCTCCCTGCCCCCCCTCCTGCTCCTTGCCCCTCCTCCCCTTCCTCCCTCCTCCTCCTCTTCTTCCCTCCTCCTCCCCTGCTCCCTCCTTCTCCTACCTGCCCTCCTCCTCCCTGCCCCAGCTCTTCCCTGCCTCTTCTCCTTTTGCCCCTCTTTCTC
This sequence comes from Homarus americanus, assembly GCF_018991925.1. NCBI lineage: Eukaryota > Metazoa > Arthropoda > Malacostraca > Decapoda > Nephropidae > Homarus > Homarus americanus. The sequence continues at coordinate 146,192 of NW_024724189.1, read as the reverse complement.
CCTGCCCCCTCTCTCACATGTTCCTCCTCCCTGTCGCTTCTTCTCTTTCTTTTACCTCCTTCATTCTACCCTCACTCTCCTGCCCATTCCCTGTACACATTTTCCTTACTCCCCGTTATCCTCCTTCTACCTCTTCCTTCTTTCTTTTTTTCCTCCTCCTCCTCATTCTCCTCTTCGTCAAATCCCCATTCCTCATTTCTATAACCGACTGTCATCCCATTCGTCTCATACATTCTCTCTTATTCCTTTCCTCCTTATTCTCTCTCTCTCTCTCTCTCTCTCTCTCTCTCTCTCTCTCTCTCTCTCTCTCTCTCTCTCTCTCTCTCTCTCTCTCTCTCTCTGTCTCTCTCTCGTTGGGAAATTAAATCATGCCTGATCTAACCAGCTTAAGGAGGGTCAGTCACCCAGGCAGGTGATGAATATGCTATACCACAACGTCTGGGGAAGAACATGCTATACCAGTCACTCGAGTAGTCATGAACAATAACTTTATTATCATTTTGGTTGAAATCTTGTTATATTGATTAGGATTTTGACCTTTAATGGAAGAATAGAAGAAGACGATTAAAGATGAGACTTAATGAAGAAAAAAGAGAAAGACGAGAGGAAAAATAAGGTGATAGAGTTTTTATTTTAACAAATTTATTGGCAGAGCTTGTAGTACAGTTTGCCAATTCTGAGTAATTCAGTCAGGTCCTGACACTGAGGGTGGTATCACTTCTCACTGCCACGCAGGACAGAGGTTCATACACAAAGAAATACATCATATTCATTAACAACTATAAATGTATAGAGGTCAGATTCATATGGGTAATGTCACTGTTCACTGCCATGCAGGACAGAGGTTCACACACAAAGAGATGCATCATATTCATTGACAGTACATATACATATATGTAAACACAGACACACACATATACATACACATACCATATTTCATGTAGATCCACAATGAAAACGTGAATAAGATAAATCTTGATAAAATCACACGGGAAAAGGGAAACAACGGAGCACCTTAGCTTTCGTCTTTATTCAAGATGTCTTGAATAAAGACAAAAGCTAAGGTGCTCCGTTGTTTCCCTTTTCCCGTGTGATTTTATCAAGACATACATATACATATATACATACATTTGAGAGGTAAGGGGGATATTGTAGTCAAGTGTAAGGGAGAGGTGTGGGTGTGTGTGGGGGGGAGTGGGTGATAATTAAGGAGGGAACTCGGTAAGAAGTAAGGAAATGAGGTGAGATGAAGAAAGAATAGAGAGAGGAGATTTCAAGCAATATTATTCTCTCTCTCTCTCTCTCTCTCTCTCTCTCTCTCTCTCTCTCTCTCTCAATCTATTTTTATTTAGTTTTTCTCTCCCCTCTCTCCTCTGTTTCTCTGCCCTTTATTCTTTCTCTTTCTTTTTCATTCTCCTTTCTCCCCTCTTTGTTCCTATAAATCAAAGTAAACACGCCAGTTAGGTCACTGTTTGAGTTTATAGAGAGGGGTGTGTGAGAGAGAGATAGAGAGATAGAGAGAGATAGAGAGAGAGAGAGAGAGAGAGAGAGACCTGTCACACGAGATTTCACCTGAAGGAACAAGCTATTTTTTTTGTTAACCTTACCTCCTAACCCTTTCTCATTGACACATCTGATTAATCGCTGTAATTGGCAAGCGGCTGAAAGATGGTCTCCCCCGTTCCTTCCCTCCCCCCTCCCCCCCACCTCCACCTTCACCTTCCTTTCTCTTACCTCCTTTCACTCTCACCCCTTCCGTTCCCCCACTCCTACCCCCTCCCCCCAACACACTTTAATGGGTTCAGGTGACGCCACCACATGAACGAATCAAAGGCCAGGGTCTATTTTTTTTCTTCGGGTGTGTAACGAGAGAGAGAGAGAGAGGACGTCTGTGTATAAGTGTCTACAGGTGTGTGTGTATGTGTATGTACGCCTGTATCGTCATGTGTGTGTATGTGTATGTATGTACGCCTGTCTCGTCATGTGTGTGTATGTGTATGTACGCCTGTATCGTCATGTGTGTGTGTGTGTATTTAACGTCTGCATCTTTATTTATGTGTTCTGTTTACTGTATGATATCTGTTTAAATGGTCGTGTGTTCATAAATACATATATATTTACAAGCAACCGTGTGTATGTATACTTGTACCAGTATTGTGTGTGTGTGTGTGTGTGTGTGTGTGTGTGTGTGTGTGTGTGTGTGTGTGTGTGTGTGTGTGTGTGTGTGTGTGTGTGTGTGTGTGTGTGTGTGTCGTCCGTGTCCTAAAGCTGTCAAGAACATCTATATCTACCTCATCATGTGCGTGCGTGTGAGCATACCCCGATATTATCAGGTGCGTGCGTATGTGTGTATCCCATGGCCATGTATATATGCGTACACCAGTATCTTCCTGTACATTCGTGTGTGCGTACCTCAGCATCACCGTGTGCGTGCGCTAAGATCAACCACGACTTCGTGTTTTAGTCGTATGTAGTTTGTCGTCACCCCTCTCCCCAGGTGCACCACGACCCTGAACCGCCCTTACAACACGACTCACTGTCATGGTTTTAGAGCCGTTTTATATGTTAATCATCACTTGCTTGGTCTCCAGTGTCTGTGTATGATGCTGCCGCTGATAAGTGCTTACCTGAATATACTGAGGCTCTTTTTTGTTCTGATGACTAATGCATAAAGTACGACAATTTATACCTGCATGTGTGTGATTTCTCTCTGAAGTTTGATGGATGATTGTGATAAAGGAATACGAATTTAGACTTGGAAGATTTTTCAATTTCTTACCAGCAAGTGTATGAATTCCTTAAGTGAACAGATGTGATTTAGTCTTTATCGTTGGAAGGTAAGTGTAGGTCTGATGCAATAACTGCCTTAATGCATCTAATTGGGAAATATCTGCTTGCACGTAAATGCTTTTGATATGTTTTGCGTTTATCGTGTTCTGAGATATACACCCACGGATGGTTATTACATAGGTTCTATTTCTGGAATTCCTACGTAAATATTATTTTCTTCTGAATGTGCTTACTATGTCGAATGAGTTTCTTTCCCCAACTGACTGATAGATATTTTTTCTTGATAATGAGGGATGAGTTTTCCAAGGTGGATGAACGTAGCCAGTGACTCTCTCTCTTTTAGTGGACACTGAGGTCAGGTATTAAGTGAGGGAGTGTAAGGAGACGATGGGTGACAGAACAGGTAGAGAAAGACAGCACAGGTAGGGAGACAGAACAGATAGAAACAGAAGAGGCAGAGAATGAGAGAAATAAAACAGGTAGTGAGACCTATCTACAGGTAGGGAGACAGGACTGGTAGAGAGACAGGACAGGTAGAGAGGCAGGACAAGTAGTAAGGTAGTGGTGCCCAGATCTGCCCACCACCGGATGTCCCGCAGGGCACGAACCTGGTGTGGGCGCCCCAAGCACCACCCAGAGTTACCGCCTCCCCGCCCATCACCCAGTGTTACCACCTCCCAGCCCATCACCCAGTTCTACCACCTCCCCGCCCACCTCCTATAGTGTTACCACCTCCCCGCCCACCACACAGTGCTACCACCTCCCCGCCCACCACACAGTGTACTGCCCGCCCACCCCATAGTGTACCATCTCCCCTGCCCACCACACGGTTCTACCTCCCGCCCACCACACAGTGCTACCACCTCCCCACCCCACCTCCTATAGTGTGTACCACCTCCCGCCCACCACACAGTGCTGCCCACCCACCACAGTGCCCACCACACTGCACCACCTCCCCGCCCACCACACAGTGCCCACCACACAGTCCTACCTCCCCCACCCACCACACAGTTCACCCCCCGCCCACACAGTGCCCTCCCCGCCCACCACACAGTGCTACCACCTCCCCGCCCATCACCTAGTGCTACCACCTCCCCACCCACCACCCAGTGTTGCCATCTTTAACACCGCCCAGTATTACCACTTCCTCTACCACAGCCCAGTGATACCATCTCTCTCTGCCAATTAAAATCACCCTACAACAGTATTACCAGATCTCAATTAACTCTATAATTTCGCTATAAGTATTACCAACTTCTAACCTACACTACAACCCCCTATCCCCTTATCTTTCTCTTCTAGAACCTTCTAGGGACAGATCCAAGCACAGTGTGTGAAATGGCACAACAATTCATCTCTAATGGCAAGATAGCCGACATATTAAGATTGTATCCACTTTTTTGCACTAAATAGCTATATCATTTCCCATGTATAGAACCAAACACACAATGTGCTTGATCAACACTCACGCAAATGTGAATAACAAAGTGTGCGGCCAGACATACTGCCTCACACGCCTGTACTCACGTAGTTGTGAATAAGTTACCATTTATGTATAGAACTAAACAAATAAAGTAATTGAAATACTGTGTAACATTCAGTGCCATAATATCCTGACCACGGGGGGTGAATTAATCTGACCCTTTGCAAACCCTATTATTTAATCCTTTTGCGCTACCGCTCACAGGATGAGTATGGGGTGCACAATAAACTAGCCAATCCTCTCCCATCCCCCTCTCACGTTCCTCCTCTCTCCTCCCCCTTTTCACTCCCATCCTTCTCTCCTCTCCTATCACGTTCATTCCTCTCCCTTCCACCTTTCACACTTATTCTTCTCCCCTTCCTCCCTCTCTCACACCCACTCCTCTCTCCTCTCACCCCCATTCCCCTCCCCTCCTCGTTTCACACCTACTCCTCACCCCAAACCCATTTCACGCCCATCCCCTCCATTCTCTACCTCTTCACCCCTCACCTTTGACTCCTACTCCTCCCATACCTCTCTATGTCCCTACAGCTATAACAGAGAAATGGTACAGTATAACTAACTTAATGACTTTAGTGCCAGTAATAGTATTAGACTCACTCTCTCTCTCTCTCTTACAACTTTAAAACCAAACTTTATATGAAAGAAGAAGCAACAGCAAGAGGAGACAAGTGATTATCTGTATTAATGATGTATGAATGAATATACAATGTATGATGAATGATGAATTAGGTGTGAATGATGTACTGTGGAAAAGACCCTTAAGTTTCAATTATTCTGAGTGCAATGATATGCTTAACACTTTCGTTGCCGGAATGGTTTATTTTAGTCGATAGGAAGATTTATTGTCAATTGTTTGTTTATCCTAACCTAACCTAACCTAACCTATCCTAACCTAACCTAACCTAACCTAACCTAACCTAACCTAACCTAACCTATCCTAACCTAACCTAACCTAACCTAACCTAACCTATCCTACCCAAACCTAACCTAAACTAACCAAACCTCATCTAACCTAACCAGTGTGGACTTGTATAACGATTTTGAATTAATACATAAATATATATCTACTTTTCTGTTTACTACACCTCCTCCCCTCCCCCCCCACATAAATATATATCTACTTTTCTGTTTACTACACCTCCTCCCCTCCCCCCCCCCCCTCCCTCCCATTCTTTTCATCACCCCCCCCTCCCTCACCCCAGCCACCCTTCTCCCCAAGCAATTCCCACCCCATATCACAATCATCACCCCACACCCCAATAGAGGCACAGTATCACCCCCTGCCACTCCAATAGAGCACAATATCACCCCTGCCACCCCATTAGAGCACAATATCACCCCCACCTCAATAGAGCGCAATATCACCCCTACACCCCCAGAGAGCACAATCACCCTAAGCACCCCAATAGAGCACAATATCACCACTGCCACCTAATAGATAAATCACTTAAGGAGCACAATATCACCCCCTGCAATAGAGCACACATCACCCCCACCCCAATGAAGCACAATATCACCTCTACACCCCAATAGAGCACAATATCACCCTGCCACTCAATAGAGCGCAATATCACCCCCTCACCTCCAGCGAGCACAATATCACCCCTACCACCCCCAATAGAGCACAATATCACCCTGCCATCCAATAGAGCACATATCACCCTGCACCATAATCATACCCTGTAGAGCACAATATCACCCCAGCCACTAATAGAGCTCAATATCACCCTGCCACCAATGAAGCCAATATCACCTCTGCCACCCCTAATAGAGCAACAAATCACCCTGCCACACCCTAATGAAGCACAATATCACCACTGCCATCCCAATAGAGCACACATCACCCTGACCCCAATAGAGCACAATACCCCACCCCCATATTTAATAGAGCACAATATCACCCCCCCCTAGTCAACCCCTAATAGAGCACAATATCACCCTAGCACAATATCATTTAATAGAGCTCACAATCACCCTGCCACCCCCAATACACCCTAATGAAGCCAATAGCTGTACACACATCACCCCTGAGAGCACAATATCACCCTCTGCACCCTAATAGAGTCACATCACCCCTGCCACCCCAATAGAGCACATCACCCTACACCAATAGAGCACATCACCTCCAGCGAGCACATATCACCACTGCCACCCCTCACCTCTGTCACCCTCACCCATGTCACCCCACACCCGTCACCCCTACCCCTGCCACTCTTCACCCTGCCACCTCCAGCGAGCACACATCACCACCCACCTCACCCTGTCACCCTCACCCATGTCACCCCAACCTGTCACCCCCACCCTGCCAATGCCACGCTCACCCCACACCCCAATAGAGCACACATCACCCCTCCAGTGAGCACACACATCACCACTGCCACCCCTCACCTCTGTCACCCCACACCCGTCACCCCTTACCCCCTGCCACTCTTCACTCTGCCACCGCTCACCCCTGTCACCCCTGCCACCTCCAGAGAGCACCACAGTATCACCACACACTCACATCCTCTGTTCCACACCATCGGGTCTATTGTCTGCGGGAGCCAGTAAGAAGCACCCGAGTGGCCTTCATGCTTGACGGTCTACAGTTAAGATAGCGAGCCAGCTTAAATGCAATCGCTCTCTCTCTCTCTCTCTCTCTCTCTCTCTCTCTCTCTCTCTCTCTCTCTCTCTCTCTCTCTCTGTATAACAAAATCCCCCTAATTTTATATAATAAATTTTAAATCAATCAGCAAAGAGAAAAAGATAATGAAAATGACAGAACAGGAGAGAAACTGTTTTTAATTTTTAAAATAACAAGAAATATATAAAAATATTATTAAATATATTACTCTCAGATGACAGTAAAGTGTTGCCAATACTGCGAGTTATAATACAGTGTTACCAAATGCTGAGATTTATCATATAGAGTTGGTAATACTGCGAGACATTATAAAGTATTACCAGTACAGTGAATTACAATATAGTTTTGCTTATACAGGGTTGCCAAGGCTGAGAGTTATAATACAGTGGTGTCATTACTACGAGTTACTACACAACGTTACCAATGGTTACCGAGCAGTGGTGTCAATGCTGTGAGCTACCTAGCAGTGGTGCCATGGCTGAGTTATCATTAGTGCACGTCATCCTCACGTTCACTTAGATAATCGATTGGTTACGTTCATTAAGATTATCGCCTGAAGGATGATACCGATAATCCGACCGTCCTATAATCGAAACCCAGCTGGTGAGGTCTCTTAAACGTGTTCCCGATAATGTAAGTCGGATAATGGGAGGTTATTATCTTGGTGTCTTTATAATCGGGAAACTGAAGATATATCGAGAGAAAAAAAAATTACACACCGATAATCCGAAGATATAATTCCTATAATCGGGGACGTAGTTGAGATCTTTGTACGAGATGTCGATAATTTGAAGATGCATTAATCGGCACAGAGATGAGATTTTCTAAAGAATGGTAAGGATTATCCGTAGATGCATGTCAGTCATCATTGTAATCGGCACGCACCTAAGTTCTCGGAGGATATTACAAATCGGAACATATTTGAATCGGCAAAACTGTGATTTCTACCGATATTTTCAAGGTAATTTGACTGTTATCTAAGTTTCTCGAGGGAAGTTGATATAAATATATAACAACCAAAGTGATATATCGGGAATCGTTGCTGATAAATCAAACCTTATAATCCGAACCCGACAGTCTGAACCCTCTAATCCGAACCCGATAATTCAAGCCCGACATTCCAAACCCGATAACTCGAACCCAACAGTCCAAAACCGATAATCCGAACTCGATAATTCGAACCCGTTGGTCCAAACCCAATAATTCGAACCCGACAGTCCAAAACTGATAATCCGTACCCGATAATTCAACGCTTTAATCTCGCTTCCTAATAATTGTCACCTCGGCGAAATATCGGAGGATTTGTCTGATAATCCAAAGACATGATAATCCCTCTTTCTCATAATTAAGAGAGAGATGAGAACTGAGATAATTACAGTGAAGGAGAAGAAGGTAATAATCGTGAGGACCAGAGGGCGCAAAACATCTCTCTCTCTCTCTCTCTCTCTCTCTCTCTCTCTCTCTCTCTCACCCTACTCTCTCTCTCTCTCTCTCTCTCTCTCTCTCACTTCCATTCTATCTATTTGTCTCTCTTTCTCTCTTTCTCTGTCTGCCTCCCCCTCTCTTACCTATAATATATTCACCTATTGTCATCTAATTATAAAAAAAAAAAAAGTCAAATACACATACATGAATTTTTTTCTTCACTAATATAACGCTGGCCAGTTGTACCGTCTGCCGAGTTTCCGGGGGCCATAATACTAATCTTGGAGACAATTCCCAATTCTGGAAATGCATTTGGCAATATAAAACAGATTACATCAGCCAATTGCCGCACCTCGCACCCCAGAAATGCTCCCGGCGAGGAGGATTTGACCAAACAGAGACAAGAATAAAAAAAAGAGAGAGAGAGAGAGAGAGAGAGAGAGAGAGAGAGAGAGAGAGAGAGATACAGAATGAAAGAGAGGAAAAGTTATAGGGGAGAAAGAATGTAAGAAATAAATGAGAAAGAGGGGAAAAACTGTGCGAGTGAGAAAGATAAAGAGAAAAAAGTGGAGAGAAATAGTGATTGAAGGATATACAAAATAAGTGGAGAAAGAGAGAGAGACAGTAAAAACAGTGAGATGTAAAGGAACACACACACACACACACACACACACACACACACACACACACACACACATGGCACTATCGATGTCTTAAAGGCAAACATTAACCAGGAGATTTAAGCCATTCAGGAGGACATGTTACAGCCAACATTCACTAATAAGGAAAACATTCCATAACTAAGTGTTATATTAGCGAGAATCTGAGGTCACCAGCGAGTGAATCACTTCATGTCGCCAGGTTCCCTACACGTGCAGAAAAACACAAAACTAAAATTGGGGTCAACCCACCAACACTTTCCATCGCCTCTACTCGTGTGGCCTCACAGTGAAGTAGTCTTCAAATATTAAACCTTGTCTTACTCAGCCAGGCAGGTCAACAGCCGCCTTGTCAATATCTTGTCATGACGCACCTCAGAGTCTCTCAAGGTTTATGCTGATTTTGTGCTGTTTAACAATGGAGAAAATAAATTAAATTTTGTTTTTACGAATCAGTGTTTTTCCTGCATACACACACACACACACACACACATATATATATATATATATATATATATATATATATATATATATATATATATATATATATATATATATATATATATATATATATACATATATACATATATACATATATATATATATATATATATATATATATATATATATATATATATATATATATATATATATATATATATATATATAATAAGTTCTTCATGGAGTTATAGAGTCAAAACCAATCAAGAAAAATCTCCAACAAAATGTGTTGACTCAGCTGGTAGTCGGCTGGTGCAGGATACTGTTTGCTGACTATGAGATGAGACCCAGAGAGTATTATTATCTTCTTCCCTCTTTTGTAGGGAGAAGGAACCGGAGATATACTGTAGGTGGAGGAGAAAACACGATTGGGAGAGAGAGAAACGACAAAGGGATATATATATATATATATATATTCACCATGGAGCTATACACTCAGAAAAAAACAAAAACATACAGAATATTCACATCGATAAACACATCACGAATATTCCCTTCATAGGAGCTCCATCATCCAATAAAACCTCCCGATATAAACCTTTACCTATATCCACCTTCCCTTCCCCTTCCCCTTTTTTCTCTTCTATCCCTTCCCAGCCTCCCCCCCCCCTCCTCCTTCCCTTCCTTCCTCCCCATCTTGAATGGTCTTCCCTAGACTAGCCTGGAGTGACGGGGCGCCATTCAAACCAACTCAAGAATTTTTGCTTCGGTTTCTAGTGCCATGTGACACTCATTTGCATACTGGGTGTCATGAGGCTGGTCGAGAGGGAAATTTTGGCACTGAATAGGAAAGAAGAAGTGATGGAGGACTTGGAACTTCCCCCGTGTGTGTGTGTGTGGTGTGTGAGAAACAGAGTGAGAGAGTGAAAGAGTGAGAGAGAGAGAGAGAGACGGATAGAGACTGACAAATAGGTAAGAAAATAGGTAGAGGATGTTAAAGGGGAAATGAAAGGAACAGCAAAAGCGTGGGTGAGGAAGAGAGAGGGAGATGTAGTTAACTTACTACAGTTACGTGACCAGCTTAGTTTAGCTACGACAGGTGTGATGTTACGTGACATACTTGAGAGACTTACGACAGGTGTGGGGTAACGCTGACAGGTGTGTGAAATGAGAAACATTAATCAACGACAGATGTGGGTGTAACGCTGACAAATGTGGGAGGTGAGACATAATAATTTACAACAGGTGTGGGGTAACGCTGACAGGTGTGGAAAGTGAGAAACAATAATCAACGACAGGTGTGGGGTAACGCTGACAGGTGTGGTAGTTGAGGGAGAGCAAAGAGACCCAGCATTGTCCTGAGGTGAGAGAAGCACAAAGCCGGGAGAAAGAGCCACTTCCACCACCACACTCCTGACCGTCAACTGTGGTATTTTACTCCTGTTTTCCTAGGAGATGGCTTGAGGGTTTCTCGTCGTTTTCTTTCGTGATTTTGTTTTCTGTTTTCTGTAAAGTTATTATTTTCTTGGTGGTTATTATTGTGTAGATGATTTTTCTTGTGGTTTGTGGTAATGGTTCTGTTACCTTGTGTTTTGTTTTGGTATTTTATTTGTTCTCTGCCGTTTGCTACGGATATTGTTTTTTTTATTACCGTTTTCTTCGGTTACTTCTGTTTAATCTCCCGTTTTCCTTAAAGGTAGTTGTTTTTGCTACAGTTTTCTTTAGATGTCTTTTTTTATTGTGTTTTCTGTGCACACACACACACACACACACACACACACACACACACACACACACACAAAACCCTTAATTCCTCAACACGCACGTTCATTGGTCCATCGTGATCTGTTATCAGTCTTATGATTCGCTGACAATGACCTCGATCCCCCGTCGGCGTAAGAGCAAGATAGTGCTAAGGAACAAGACCTCCATAAGATCCACACCCTTATTATGTTTAAGTTGAGCTTCGACTGTAAGGATGGTGTGGGAAAGTGCCCCTCTGGTCCCTGTGGCTTCGTGTGTTTAGTTAATGGGAAGTTCCTATTGGGTGTCAAGAGGGAGGAGTGGAAGGCTTAAAAGGGAGAGGAAAAGGAGGACATTTATGAAAGAGGGAAAGGAGGGAGATATGAGAGAAAGATGAGAGAGAAAAAGCGAGAGTGGACGGAGAGATGAGGAGAAAGGAGATGGGAGGAGGGAAAAGGGAGAGAAAGAAAGAAGATGGGGAAAGCAAGAGAGGAAGGTTGAGGAGAGAGAGGAGATGGGAGGAGAAAAGGAGAGAAGAGGGAGGTTAACAGGTAGAGAAGGAGACCAGTAGAGAGGAGGGGAGGAAAAAGAAAAGAATGCAATGTCAAAGAGAACCTAACCTAACCTAACCTAACCTAACCTAACCTAACCTAACCTAACATAACCAAAGGTGGGGTGAGGAGTGAGACACGGAGAGAGGGTATAGAGAGAAATGAGAAGGTGGGGGAAGAGGGAGAAGAGCATGAATAAAGGAGAAAGAAAGAGAAGAACAATGAAAATTATGATAAAGGTAGAATAATAATAATAAGAAAATTTGATAAAAAGCGTAGAAGAATGAGTGGAAAAAACAAATGGAATAGAAGGGAAAGGGAGGAGGAGGAGGAGGAGGAGGAAGTAGGATAGTGGGTAGATGGGAAAGGAGAGAGAGTTGGTGAGGAAGGGAGGGAGAAGGAAAGGAGAGAAGGGGGGTATGAGGGGGGTAGTACCTTTACCTGCTACCAGTCATCACCTGATGGGAATTAATAGTGTGTGTGTGTGTGTGTGTGTGTGTGTGTGTGTGTGTGTGTGTGTGTATTCCATTAATTTCTCTCTCTCTCTCTCTCTCTCTCTCTCTCTCTCTCTCTCTCTCTCTCCTCCTTTATCTAACCTGTCTGTCTATCTCCCCCTCTTACTCTTGCCTCACATCCTCTTAGCTTCTGCTCAGCCAAGTGTAAAGGTCAGTGAGCCAATCGCAAGTCCAAGGTCAGTTTACCTGTGTCCCACGAAATGGTCGAGTTGGCAACTTACACAGGTGTCGGCTGCGTGGGAGAGTGAGCCAGAGAGATGCAGCCAGCCACAGAGATATATTGTAGAAGGGGGGGAGAAAGGGAGAGACAAAGACAATGGAGGAGAGAAAGAGAAAGAATGATAAGGTAAGAGAAAGAAAGGAAGTGTATGTATGTATGTATGTATGTATGTATGTATGTATGTATGTAGGTCCATGCGTGTTTGAAGATGAAGTAAAATAAATATAAGAAGATAAACAAATCAATATATGGTATGTAGAGTTGTATTAAATAAAATTGAAAATAGATTCTAATGTTTAATTATTTGAATTACTAAAAATAGACCAATACACCTTCCTCACACACACACACACACACACACACACACACACACACACACACACACACACACACACACACACACCTCACACTCACACTCACACACACACACACACACACACACACACACACACACACACACACACACACACACACACACACACACACACACACACACACACACACACACACACACACACACACACACACACACACACACACACACACACACACACACACACACACACACACACACACACTCACACACACACTCTCACACACACACACACACACACGTCTCTGCCCCCCTCACCTCCAAGTAACACATCATCACTAACATACAATTACTCTCAATGTATATATTTGTATGAATGAACTCTCACCCTCGCGAGGCGTACAACCGTGTTATTGTTTACGTTTCTGCTAGCGTAGTGTGAGCCCATTTCAACTCCTATTACCCATATCTATGAATGGGGAAAACAACCTATTTATCTCATGTCTGTCTCTCATTCAGGCATAAATTGGATGGTGTTAAGCCGTAAAATTGCCAATTATTTTCTTTTACCCATTACATTATTCGTCTCTTCGTTATGTTCACATTATCTCTAATGTCTTGGTGTAATCACTGCTACTGAACGAGTTAATTTATTCTCGTTATTCTTCATTCTCTCTCTCTATCTATCTATCTATCTATCTATCTATCTATCTATCTATCTATCTATCTATCTATCTATCTATCTATCTATCTATCTATCTATCTATCAAACTATCTATCTATCTATCTATCTATCTCTTCTGTATAACCATGAATTAAGAAACATTTCTTCTGTAACTCTCCATCGCCTAACCTCCACATGAATACCCATCACTAGTCATGAAATTCTGGCAAAAACCAACCAGTCGAACTTACCAAGATATACAAGTATTGGCAACGCTCCTGTCTGTCTGTCTGTCTGTCTGTCTGTGTGTATCCAGGTGTGTAAATAGGCAAATAGATTCCCATTACAACGGAGCTGGAGGTGCTGGTTTCCCCCTGAGAGTAAATGAGAGGAAATAAGCAGTTTTTAGACTAGGTAATTGCGGGTAATCAGATGTAATCAAGTGAAGAAAATAGTGACGTCTCGGAAGAAAGAGTTTCCTATCCCGAGATGGAGAGATGATGACCTGTTCTGTTGTTGTTGTTGTTGTTATTCTCTCTCTCTCTCTCTCTCTCTCTCTCTATGGAGTTACTACTTCTACTACTGCCATTACTACTACTACTACTACTACTACTACTACTTTTTTTTTTTAAACGTGGCCTCCAGCCTCCCCCAATAGCCACACCTTCGCCACCATTTATTTACCTTAATATTAAATATCCTAATACATAAGCAACTATCCTATCTGTGTTAAATTAGTTGAGCCGCAGATCGATGCGGCATTCGGTGACTGTAGCCTCATAGTCGATATCTGCAGCAGTTGACGGAGTAGGGGCAGAAGCTCTCGTTCCCCTGAGGCAGAGCAAAGCCGACCGAAGGAGAGAGAAGGACAGTCGACATCTCATCCAGGCTGTGACATAACTACTACTACTACTACTACTACTACTACTACTGCCACTACTACTACTACTATTGTTACTACAATTACTGCTACTACAACTTTTTTTTAAATGGCCTCCAGTCTCCCCTAATAGCCATACCTTCGCCGTCATTTTATTACCTCAATATTAAATATCCAAATATATAAGTAGCTATCCTAGCTGTGTTGAGTTAGTTGAGCCGCAGATCTATGTGGCATTCAGTGACTGTTGCCTCATAGTCAATATCTGCAATTGTTGTCAGCTTTGGGGCCGATGCTCTCGTTCCTCTGAGGCAGAGCAAAGCCGACCGAAGGAGAGAGGACAGTCGACATCTCATCCAGGCTGTAACATAACTTCTGGGCTGCTGCTTCTGTTCGGATATTACCTCCGCGAGTCTGGCGTAGAAGCATCTTGCATCTTGGTCCCATCCCGCCAGAGGTTGTGAACACTAGAGGAGTGAAGCTGCCTTGATCAACGTTCTGAATTCTCTCCCCGTATCCCCTTATCTTGTCGTTCTCGTTCCTCTTGTGTGCAGCATCGAGAGCTAAGTTACGGTGACATGCGTCCATGGGATCAAAAATTCTGATGTCGAAGAGCCTTCCCCACGTCTAGAATCCTCGAGCACTGACGTCAACACGGGCTTCGTTGGATGTGTTTGAAGTCCTATGTTGGAAGATCTCACCGTCCAATGGAAGGAGGGTCGGTTCTACCATTTCATCACGGCAGATTTCCTTCAACATATTTGCTGTGAGATCCCTTACTTCGTCAGACACACACACACGGGACATCATCTAGTATTCTACGTCCACAGCCCTACATGCATGTATTCATGGCGTCTCTTCACTGTGATGAACACTCCCTACACACACACACACACACACACCCTGAGTTACAGGTACAGGCTACAGTTCTCACACACCTCCTGAGTTACAGGTTACAGGTCACAGGCCTTACTCACACCATAAATTGTTGATGCAGGTTACAGGTCACAGCACCTCACAAACATACTGAGATACAGGTAATAGGTCAGGTATCATTACTGGTACAGGTTACAGTCCTTACAAAGTGAGTTAATGGTACACATACAGGTTACAGTCCTTTGAGATAAGTGCAAAACTCTTTACCAAACCTTAGACACTTTTTTACATCATAATTCTCACATTAAGATGATGTTATATAAAGCTCCAACACTTCTTATGCTGAGTACCTGTTTGTTGACGTTCAGGGACCTGCTGGTGTTACTGTACTTAAGAACATTAACTTACTACCACATTACCCTCTTATTTACACCCACTTATGGAGCGACGACGTGGAGAAGAGAGTCATTAAACCCACTCTGACACACACACACACACACACACACACACACACACACACACACACACACACACACACACACACACACACACACACACACACACACACACACACACACACACACACACACACCGGTCAATAAAAACTAATCGTAAGTGACAAGTTATTTACAGTCAGTCCATAAGAACAAGTTAATCTCTTTCATAAATATTGATTATTTTCGGTATTCAGAATTTATCAACATACTACACTGATAAGATTAATAGTCACTCAACCTCCTCCCTCATAAATGAATTTTTATTACCACTCAAAAACCAGTTAATGAACCACTGACAAAAATCAACCATTGAACCAAATAAAATCACCCCCAATGAATCACGGTTAATAAACATAGTAATTACACTCACTCAAGCCTAAATTACCTCTTACTGTAAATATTTTTTTTTCTCGATACAATAAAGCGGATTAATGGGTAGAAGTCTAACAGTATACCCAATAACTAACGACTAAATCACCTCTTAAAGTATATAGAGCCAAACAAGGCACTGCAAGCAGATGTAATGAGATGGAGAGCCACCGGATATATTATGCAAAGCTGGTTAGACAAGATCATGCGCGCGTTACTTACTTACAAGGCGCCCTATAAACTCGAGCCTGAGGATGCAAAACTCTTTTAGGCAGCTCAGAGTTGAGGCAAAGCTGCTTGGGTGTATATCAGGCGCATAGTTTATTATTAGTTTTTTCCATCTTCATCTTCCTCTTCTTCCTTCCTATTTCTTTTCTTTTACCTCCTTTTTCATTCCATATTTTGCCTTTTATCTAGTACTATCAGCAGCACAACCTACCACCGCCCTACTACTACTACTACTACTACTACTACTACTACTACTACTACTACTACCAGCATAAGATTTCAGCAGTTACAGTGTCGTCAACAACAAGTAGTAGTAGAATGAGCAACAGCAGCAGCAGGTGAAAGGGGAGAAGAGGAGAAAAGATACACGGGAGAACATAAGAGAAAACATAGGAAAGGTAGAGAAAATTTATTAATGAAAAACTGGGTGAATGTAAACAAGACGAAGGGACATAGAAATAATCGAAAGGTGTAACTACGTCAAGCAGGTTTTATAATTCAAGTTCTCGTTTGACTATGTTCACCAGCCTTTACTGACTGACAGACAGACTGTCAACCCTCAATACACCTGTGACCAACTTTTACTGACACTCATTATACGTCACACTGGGTTAGCACAGTATACTGAAGGAGCATATCTTACAATAAGTTGGGGAGACCATCAAGTCTGTAGAAACACACACACACACACACACACACACACACACACACATATATATATATATATATATATATATATATATATATATATATATATATATATATATATATATATATATATATATATATATATATATGGATGTAATTTTCGGTCTGTTTTAATGAGTTTAAAAGAAGGATTCCTTTCTTTTACCTCTTGATTTGTGGTAACTTTAAAGAAAAGTAGTTAGAAAGAGATAAAACTGATGATACAGGAAGACAACAAAACACACTAAACGACACACAAACACAGAGACAAACACTACCTAAACACACACAAAAAACAGCTTAACTAATATGAACCAAAACAACAAGAACAGAAAACGAGATACCCACTACCAGAATCCCCCCCTTCTCCTCCCACCACCCCACCCCCCTCCTCCCTCCACCACCCCACCCCCCCCTCACCCACTTCTGAGCATCCATGTACGATTATATGCTCATGTGCGTATGTAGGTATACACGGTATCTATGTACATACACACACACACACACGGAGGGATCTAGTGGATAGAGGCAATCTTGCTGGGCAAATTGGATGGGGTTGAGGTCCAGTTATTTGTACTGTTATGGCTGTGTGTGTGTAAGAGAGAGTGAGAGAGAGAGAGTGGTAATGTGAGAAAGGTCAGTGTGGGAATGAGAGCACAAGAGGAGAGTATAGGGGGTGAGAAAGAGAGTGATGCTATGGGTATATCCCTGAGAGAGAGTATAAAGGCAGTCATACATGTGTCTTTTCTTCTTTTTCTTCTTGAGAGTATAGGGGTGAAAGAGAGTGATGCTATGGGTATATCCCTGAGAGAGAGAGAAAGAGAGAGAGTATAAGGCAGTCATACATGTGTCTCTTTCTTCTTTTTCTTCTTCTTCTTCTAGCGTTTTACTCTCTCTTCTTTCTTACATCTTGACTGCCTCAGACACACACAATAAAACACCGAGGGCCAGAGAGCACACACACACACACACACACACACACACACACACACACACACACCATCCCCCTCCATCAACGCCACTAACACAGAACATAGTATTTGTATAACAAGCGTCAGGTTGCATAGTTCAACACTCGTCCTGACAACACCACCATCCCATCATCACACAGTCCTGGTCTAGTCCTGGCAGTCTGTCATATCTCTGTAAAAACCTCCCAGAATTCACGTTCAGAGTTGGCCATATTTTTGCTGATGAACATTGGCCACATTTTATGCAGGTACGAGAATTAATGGGAATACCGTACAGGTGTTGTCTATAATGCCATTGTATGATGTTGTGATAATTCCTTCTACCTGGATTAGCTGATAATAAAGTACTCAAAAAATAATAAATAATGATCTCAAAATATACTTCAGAACCTTTTATTTATAGAGATAACGAATTGTTTTTATTCAATGGTTATTTCCTCAATCACTATTATTCTGCCTGAGCTACAGAACACTACCATCACCCGACACTAGCATATCAGAACAGCTAAGAGGATTCATAACTTTACTCACTACCACCACCTATAAACGCATTCAACCACGATAAATTCATTGTATCTTAAAATAGTAATGTTTTTGAAGCCCTTGGAGAGAGTTCTTTACATTATATTACCACCAGGTGTGTTCAGTTTTTGAGAGGCAATAATGACTCTTGTCTGATCTCTTCCTTTATCATCTATTTTCTCTGTTATTCTCCCGTTTTTCTTCTTCATTTTCCTTGTTCTCCCTCTTTGTTATGTTTTCTACTACTCCTCATTTAATTATCTTTTACTCGTTTTTCTTCGTTATCTTTATATTCTTCCCTTCATTCTTATTTCTGATTTTGTCTTTTCCTTTTTTTCATCCTCTTCTTATTCTATTTCTTCTTATTGTTCCTCTTGCTTCTCCTTCTTCTTTCCTTTCTTCCCGTCTTTCTTTTTCTATCTCTTCATTTCAATTTTCATCATCATCTTCTTAATACTCTCTTTCTTCTTTATGTTTATCTACTTCCTTCTCTTCTCCCGATTCATCAGCTTCCCTACTCTTTGTATTGTGTCCACTTTCACGTCTCCCATAATCGTCCTCTCCCCTTCATATCCAATTTATTCTCCCCTATACTCTAGCTGCCATGTTTCTAATTGAATGTTTGTATCTTCCTCATTTTTATCAACATTTCAGCCACTTCCCATTTTTTTCTAATTATTCTGTAATCTCTATCTCCCCCTTCTTATATAACGCCAGTCCTGTGCCCTTTCACCAACACACACACACACACACACACACACACTCTCTCTCTCTCTCTCTCTCTCTCTCTCTCTCTCTCTCTCTCTCTCTCTCTCTCTTTCTCTCTCTCTCTCTCTCTCTCTCTCTCTCGTTATTTATCTATTCATCAATCTCTTTTTCTTCCTTCAAAATTATCAAAATTCCCCTCACTATCTCTCCCCTGCAGTCTCTTATTATCGGTCCCTCTTTCCAATTCCCCATCCCATCCCTTATCCCTCATCTCTTCTACTATCTCCATCCCCTCTCCCCCCCCTCCCCCACATAACCCGGTCAGGTAGCGATGCTCGGAGTAATTAAGTTAAAGCATCCTCTTTCACCTTGTAACCCGTATATCAATATACTTAGTCCGCTACATAATCCTGTTGCATCGTATGTCTGTCAGGACCTTGGATAGGTAAAAAAAAAAAATGGGGCCAATCAGAAAGCGGCTTGACCATGCTGTGTGATATGTTGGGGCAATTGATTCATAGGGGCTCAATCAATAGAATTTTGCTGTGTTTATATGCTTTTGGAGGAGGAAATAGATTGGAATTTTGGAATATAAAAATAGAAATTCAGGATATGATGTTAAATACATATACTGTAAAATAGTAAAAAGAAAAAAAAAAGACTAAAATGTTGTTTAATTTTTCATGGGTTATCTGGTAGGTTTTTTATTTATGCATATATACGACATTCTTAACCATCTAAAGGACAATAAAAAAAATGCCCAAAAAAAAGAAAAGTTTCCTGAGAGATATTACCCAGAGTATAAAAATATTTATGATATTTAGCAGAGTGAAAATATTTTAAACGGTGTTATTTCTTTGGGACGCTGCGAGCTTTCTGACCTAAAAATACGAAAAAGGACAAACCAGGAGTGTAAATCTATAAACTGATTAATAAACAAAGTAGACAGACAGAGTTAGAAACACACACACACAAAAAGAGGAATACAAGGAAAGTGAGATAAAGATAGAAAGAAGAAAATACAAAAAATGGGAGATAGATATAAAACGAAAGAGAGAGAAAAAGGTAGAAAGACACACACACACACACACACACACACACACACACACACACACAGAATAACATGAACATTTCACTTCTACAACAGAAAGACGCCTCTTTCTCTCTCCCTCCCACCAAAAAAAAAAAAACAACAATAATAATAATAATAATAATAATAATAATAATATACTAAAACAGTAAACCCCCACCTAGAGACAGACCCAGAAACACACTGTCAACAATACACCCACAAGAGAAATAACATTTAACATTTTAACTTATGATGGATTATATATACAAACATAATAGCTTTGTCAACAAGGTGTATTCTCTTTGTAACATATAATCCTTAATTAATCCAAGGCTACCGTCATAAACAGCAAAATACCCTTAGAAGCGGACTAATTTATGCGTCTTTAGGGAAAAAATATGGAACAATAGAGAAGTAAAAATATCCCCTTGTTAGGAGGTTCAAGGGATATTGTTTAGTATGTTCTGAGGTAATAAATCATTTGTTTTCCAGTACGTCAAGGAGATAGAATATGAGAAGGGATTGTGGTTGTTGTGGTTGTTGTGGTTGTTGTGGTTGTTGTGGTTGTTGTTGTTGTTGTTGTGGTTGTTGTTGTGGTTGTTGTGGTTGTTGTGGTTGTTGTTGTGGTTGTTGTGGTTGTTGTTGTTGTTGTTGTTGTTGTTATTGTTGTTGTTATTATTGTTATTGTTATTGTTGTTGTTATTGTTGTTGTTATTGTTATTGTTGTTGTTAAGACCGTTACTGTTTTATGTGTAATTATTATTATTGTACTTGTTTACCCTCTTTTCTCTTCTTTTCTCTTATTAAGATGTAAGTGTGTTCTCTTTTTGTTTAGAGAGAGAAATAAAAAGACAGACAGACAGACAGACATAAATATAAATAAAAACAAATAGAGATAGAGAGAGAATGAGAGAAAATAGATAAAAAGAGAAAGCAAAAGACAATATCGATAGAGACACAGGGTGGGAGATAAAGAGAGAGAGAGACAATATTAAAGATTGCAATATCATTACAGTCAACCTTCTGTTAAGAGGCAAAAACAAGGAGAAGAGGAAAAACAACAGCACCACCCAACAAAAACAACAAAAACATCAAAATTAACAACACCAAACAAAAAACATCAACATCAACATGAAGCCAAAATAACAAAAACACTAATATCACCACAAAAAAAAACATAAAATAAAAACAATAAAAAAAACTTGATTACGATAAAACAGGAAAAACAAAACAAGAAAAATTAAATCTTTGCTTAATCAGACACCATCTATCAGCGATACTAATGAGAAGGAACCAAAATGAGCCTTAATTATTAGGGTGATTAAGGCTATCTTCCCCTGGCCTCTCCACTAAGCTCGTTTTTTATGTAATTAAGCCAACAAAACTTACGGGGGGAAACTTATGTAAAAAAAAAAAATATATTTCTCCCTGTGGGTGTTACGTGGGGAGAATTTGCCAGTGAAGTTCTTGTCATTATTCCGGTGTGTATGTGTGTGTGAGAGAGAGAGAGAGAGAGAGAGAGAGAGAGTTTATGTATGACGCATTTATTTGTGTTTGTATCTGTGTAATTTAGCTATTGTGTGGGGTGGCTTGTATGTGTGTTGGGGAAATGTATACACTGAATACACACACACACACACACACACACACACACAGACAAACACACACACACACACACACACACACACACACACACACACACACACACACACACACACAGACAAACAGTCGAGCATACCCCCCCAAGGCAACATACCCGAAAGCCAATATAATACATAAGTGACATACCTCCTCCTCCTCCTCCTCCTCGTCCTCCTCCTCCTCCTCCTCTTCTCCTCCTCCTCCTCTTCTCCTCCCCCTCCTTCTCCTCCTCCCAAAATTCAACCCATATAATAGGCTTTGTGTGTCTCTGCTCTCCTATGCCTTACCACAATCCTCAACATCTAGAAGGGAAAATCTTACGTTCTAGGGGCGAAGGAAAGATGGCTAAGGTTACTGGGTAGAGGATTTAGGAGGAAGGAGGAGGAGGATCACCCAAAACCGCTAGAATGTTCCTCCCAAAAAGCAACAACGAACTTCAAACTCCCAACAAAAGTCACCCTAAACAGTAACGATATTCCCCCTCCCCAAAAACAAAAATAATAATAGTAATCCAAAGAAGCAAAGATGAATCAAAATCTGTATGGATATAAAAGATAACCTCAAAGATCACGCAAACACACACACACACACACACTCCAAAATATGCAAAAATCACAGGAAACCACAAATCCCTTGACAAGTACCAAGGAATCTTCAGCAAGAGAGGGAAATGCGAAGAAAAGCAGGATTGGGAGGAGGTCGGGGGTAGAGATTGTGGTATGCAAATGAGGCAAGGATTCGTGAACCAATACAGCCACCCACCAATAATATCGCGGCCTGGCAGCAAGAGATACCGAGGTGGAGACGCCCAGTCGTCTTGCACGCCGGGATCAAGGCAACAAGATGTGTCCCAGAGGCTATGAGATGGATGGGGCGAGAGAGAATGAGAGAGAGAGGGGGGGTGGAGAGAGAGAGTGGGGAAAGGAGTGAGGTGGAAAGAGAGAGGGAGGCGGAGAGAGAGTGGGGAAAGGAGTGGGATGCAGGGAGAGAGAGAGGGGGCGGGATGAGAGGGGGCTGAGATGTATGATGACCCTAGCAATAATAGATAGAAATATCTGACTGTATATTTTAAGCACAGATGCACGGTTATCTTTACCACACGCTTATTGTGTTATATTTACTCAATTCTCGATATTAAAGATTACGTTGCTACAGATTCACAAAGGCTTGTAAGTTAAATCTTCGGTCTAACTGAGAATGTATCTACAGTAAATGGATGGCTTAACATAAGACTCCGAGACAGAGTTTCAATGAATCGTACGTTAGATTAAGTTTAGTAGGGATATTCACAACTACCCCAGAAGTGCCCCAAAGCTGGGATTTTGGGGTCAGCTCAAGCCCCATTCCCAAAGGTGGATACTTCTTACCAAACGTCTCACCTAAAAGTCATAGTGTAGTTGATGTACTGTAGCTGACAGGGTAGTCACGGACAGAGGCTATGAGATGCTTCCTAAAAACATCCCCAGTTACTGTAGTTTGAAATAACCGAATAAGATAAATTATTACGGTTGTCTCAGTGAAAATTCGACGCCAATTTCGAGTTTATGTTTGCGTCGTCCCTTAAGAGAAACTAGTTAAATGTATTCTTTTTTCTCCAGCTAACGAGGAAATTTAACATAAGAACGGTTGAGAATATGTATTACGTGAAGTTACCAATTAAACGCGTCTTCACAGTTCCAGTTATAATGAAAATTTAACTTACAAACCTTTGTTAATCCGCACAAGGTTTCTGAAGTTAACGCACCCAGTTCTTTACGTATTTACACTATTGCATGTAAGATCCTGACAAACCTCAAGCGCACTGTATGCTTGCTTTTCAGTTCATGCAAATTTTCGCCTTGGTCTGGCCCGAGCACAAAGTCATCAGGATGCTGCAGTGAGTGAGAGTCGGCCACCGTTTATTGTTCTCGGCTTCCACAAACCCTCGTCTTAAGCACTGCATCAAGGTTTTCCTGTCAAGTGTCTTCTGGTTGTTGACTCTAGACCTTTATAAGTGTGTGTATGTCTTATAAGTGTGTGTATGTCTTATAAGTGTGTGTATGTGTGTGTGGGGTGTTTAGTGTCTGCTATTTCTTGCTTTACTTGTTTTATTTATTCGACTCACAGTCTTTCTCTTCTCAACCATCTATTTTATCTTTCCTCTTCATCTTCCTCCTTATTTCTCTCCCTATTTTCATCTTCCTCCTTCTCTATCCTCTTCCCCCTCTCCATACTATTATATTCGTCCTTCTCCTTGCTTTACCCACTACCTCACTGCTTCTTCAACCCTCTTCACCATCCACCCCCACACCACCCTCCCCACCATCCTCCCCACACCACCACCCTCCACACCATCCTCCCCACACCATCCTCCCCCACCCATCCTCCCACCTTCCTCCCCACCACCACCCAGCCCCACACCACCCTCTCCTGCCTCCACCCTCCCCCACACCATCCTCCCCACCATCCTCCCACCCTCCCCTACAACCCTCCCCTACCTTCCTCCCCACACCACCACCTCCCACACCACCTTCTCCCACCCACCACCCTACCCACACCACCCATCCCAATACCCACCTTCCTCCCCACACCACAACCCTCCCCTGCCTTCACTCCCCACCTCCTCCCCACCTTCCTCCCCACCACCTCCCTCCCCACACCACCCTCCCCCACACCAGCCCTCCCCACACCACCTTCCTCCCCACACCACCACCCTCCCCACCAACTATCCCCACACCTTCCTCCCCCACACCACCTCCCCACACCTTCCCTCATCACCTTCCTCCCCACACCACCACCCTGCCCACACACCACCTTTCACAACACCACCCTCCCCACCATCCTCCCACACCACCATCCTCCCCCCCACCACCCCTGCCCCACCACCACCCTCCCCACACCACCACCACCCTCCCCACACCATCCTCCCACACCCACAGCCCCTCCCACCTTCCTCCCCACACCACCACCCTCCCACACCACCACCCTCCCACACCACCACCCTCCCACCACCCTGCCCACATCACCACCCCTCCCACCACCACCTACCCCACACCACCTTCCTCCCCACACCACCACCCTCCCCACACCACCACCCTCCCCACACCAAGTATGGGGATGAACCGAGAGCTCCGCATCAATCGAACGGAAACAATTCTTTTATTCGTAAACTTTCGGCCTCGCGGGAGTTGCTCTCTGGCTTCAGGCTGTAAAAGGCAGCTGGCAGCCGTCTTCACTGTGTCTCCAGAACACATAAATATAGCCAGAAGCACTTCCAAAATAAGGTTCTCTTCCCATCAGACAAAAGTATAAAGTTCCTGAACTATTTTTCTGTCTATCTATATCTCTGTCCCGCTGTCTCTGTGTATGTGTCCATTTCTGTCTGCCCCACTGTCTGCCTGTCTATCTGTCTCTTACGTTAAGTTGGAAGGCAAATGAATGTAGCCAGAGGAACTTTTTTGAAATAGGGTTTGTTTCTTATCGAACAAAAGCCTGACCTCTGTCTGGTCTGGTCGCCTTCATCACTTTTATCCGTCTCTGGTTTTTCTTGTAAGGCGGAGGAGGTTGAGAGGCGGTGTTGTGGCGGGGATGTGGGAGTGAGGAGCTGTTATGGTAGTAGGTTATCCAGCAGTATCTCTCTCTCTCTCTCTCTCTCTCTCTCTCTCTCTCTCTCTCTCTCTCTCTCTCTCTCTCTCTCTCTCCCTAGTAATGTTTATCAATGTATGAGTATTTATCTACCCAACATTAATCTACTACTCCCTTCTCTCTATTCTCTCTCTCATCCCTTCTCTTCCTCTTGTCAACTTCACCCCTCTTCATCGCATCATGCAAGACTGCCTCTGAAATAGAAGGAAGTCGCTTGATAATAAAACCATTTTTTGTATAACACCTCCCTTCTCTACCAGAGTACGTGAGGTTGTAAAATATATTCCCTGCCAGCGTCATTGTAAGTACGTTAGGTGCGGGAACTCACAGCTTTGACGATCACAAAGCAAGAGGGTGACTAGCAGTTTGTACGGGTAATGGCCACGTTTTGAGGTTACGTGGTGGAGCCTATCATAGTGAAGGAAAAAATATAATGCCCCCAGATTTTGTTTATTACCGTGTGGAACATTTCTTCTCTTCTCCTCCGCCTGGCGAAGCGAGGAACAAAGGCACGTCTAGTTCCTTGTGCGATCTATGGGCCTCACCTGGGTGCCTTTTGATTTTGTGTTTTTTGTATACAATTTTGCACTTTATTTTGTAACTTTTTTGTTAATGGTTACCTCAAGTTACAGACGGACAGATAGACAGACAGACAGACAGATAGGAAAATAGTCATACACGTTTACAGTTGATTTAGCAAGTATATAGACAATACAGGTATACACTGTACAGTTGCCTCAAAGAGTTCCTTTACCTCCTGTTGTGACGTTTGCGTACAGTACGTGTGGCAGGGTCGCACTATTAAACTTATGAATGAATGATAGGGTGAAGAAAATGTTACTGGGCGTTATTTTGAGGTAGTAGGCAGCTACCAAACAGGGAGGTACTACCGCCTGGGAAGATATTGGAAGCATAATGTGTTGTCTAATGGTAGACCCTGCTGCCATATGGCATCACAAAAATTGTGACCAAGTCCCAGGTTGCTGATCTGACTTTTTGCGTCATTTACACACAATTGCAGGATCTCAATTGTTTCTCTTACTTTGACAACATAACATACATATATTGTTTCTCACTCTTGATCCTTTTTTCAATTTTTTATTTATTTATGGTCCTTTATTATTATTAATATTAATATTATAATCATTATCATTATTATCATTATTATTATTATTATTATTATACAGAATTATATTTTTATTTAGTAATTTTATAATTTTTATGAATTATTATTTTTATGGATTATTATTATTATTGTTATTATTATTATTATTATTATTATTAATTATAATTATTATATTTTCGCCCCCCAGGCCCTGATGTGGGTCATTGACCTGTGCCCTGGTGGGCTGATCCCCCCCACCAAAAAAAGAAGAAGAAAACTCAGTGTTGCAGGATATGGAGGTAATGTGAACACTTTAACACTCGCCCTCCGTCGTCTGGTTATTGAAGTGACATGGAAGCTTCTGTGTGTATGAGAGATGTAGTTACTTGTAAACATTTCCTGAACCACTTTGCCTCTTTATGCAAATAAGAATCTTAATAAAAAAAGAAACTACAGTACACACCAACATATGATCATACTTGCAAGGTCACACCGACCATTTTATTTCATAAAGAAAATAAATTAATTTATGCGATAAAAATACAAGGTGATTATTTTTTTATTCTAGAACCCTAAAATCTAAATAGTTCCCATAAACCAGAGTCTGTGAAGGTATACAATATTCAGCACACCTAGACACTGCGGGTACACAAACAATGCTAAACAGTTTGGCAATTTCACCAATGATAACCAACAAAGACCATCTGATATGTAGAATAAACCAGCATTACTGTAACATTTATCCCACAAACTCACAAATATTCACAAAAAACAACAACATTAAAACCGATGCGTCTTTTCTCTGAGTCTGTCTGTGATAACGTGATGCCGTGGGTTGACTTTCATAACTTGTCTGTGATACCTGACTCCATGTTACTGCCGCTGTGAACTGACTCGTAAATGGTTCCACAAGTTTGAGTATTAGAGTAGACACATCGTTACCTCCTGATAGAGTCTTTACTAATATATAATAAATAATTACTCTATTACCAGCCGTTGAAGAGAACCACCATGTAAACAAGAGATATGACTGTGTGTGTGTGTGTATGTGTGTGTGTGTACCCATGTCCCAGCTGCAGTATAATCAACACACAGTTCCTGCCATAATTCATCGTCTTTAGTCCTACACTACCTGTCCCTCTGACGGGGTATCCCTTCGTCGTAATTATTACCTGCCACCTCCTCCTTGTTTCTTCTCCTCCCCCCTCATCCTCTTCCTCTCCCCCGTCTCACCTCGTACCTTTCTACTCCCCATCTTCACTCTAGCATCTTCTCTCTCTCTCTCTCTCTCTCTCTCTCTCTCTCTCTCTCTCTCTCTCTCTCTCTCTCTCTCTCTCTCTCTCTCTCTCTCTCTCTCTCTCTCTCTCTCTCTCTCTCCCTGCACGTGTAACTCTTGTCTCTTCTCTCCTCGTACACTCTCACCTCTCCCTCACACCACCCCTCAGCAAAACCTCCATTCCTACCCACCCCACCCCACCTATCCTTCTCCTCCTCTCCAGCTAACATAATTAACCCCTCCCTCCCTCCCTCTCACCCCTCTCCTTTGCGGGGGAGGGGGGTGAGAGGGCTGGAGGCGTCGGAAGTGGTACGGTGTGACGGACTTGCTGGGCCATGACGGTCTTGGTCCTGACCCCTACATCACCCCCATCACCCCCTCCTGCTGCCTCATCACCTCACTCCACCTCGCACCTACTTCATTCTACTCCACTCATCTTTCTCCCTCTCATATTTTCTCTCTCCTCCACTCACTTCCACTATTTCTTACATCTACCTCTCTCACTTCACATCCCACTCACCACTTGTCTTCACTCACCTCCTACCCCTTTCACCTCTCATTTCGCCTCCACCTCACCTTTCCATCCTCTCGTCTATTGCTTCTCTCACCTCTCACCTTCCTTAACCTCACCTCCTGCCCTTAATTTCAGCATCCCTGCACACGCCGCTCTTCTTCCTGGTCTTGACTAACCTTTGACCTCCGTTCACTATTATCTGTACTCTCCCTTACCTTACCTCTTCACCTTTCTCTCACACGAACATATACATTCATGTGTTAGATATCATAATAAAGAACTAAATTGATCCCATGAAGGCAACATATTGCAGTGACACATCAGAGCAGTAGGTCAGGTGGGATCCTCGCTGTGATCCCGTGAGAAAGGAATAGACTCGGAAAAATTTAAGAATGTTTGATGAAGGTTTACAGTGGAAATATTACATCCAGGAGTAGAATGATGGAGGTAGATGATGATGATTAAGATGTATACATAGGTATAGTTATAAGGCAAGACAGACAGACAGACAAACAGACAGACAGACAGATGTGTAATAAAGAAAATAAGATAGTGTTTACAGGTATATAGATCATCGACCAAATGATATCAATGTCTCATCCTTCCTCCTCTTCCTACACCTTCTTCTCCTCCTCCTCCTCCACACAGTTCCTTACCACCCCCAGACACGTCTCCTGAAAGAGCGTGTCTCCGGCGGTAAGTAGGCGAGACACCCTCCCCCCCTCCCTCTACGCTACCACGCTCCTTGTTTTTTGTTGTGCTATACACTAGTAAACATGACTACCTGTGACTGATGATTGGGACCTTAGACATGATTTACTTCTCTGTCTGTCTGTCTGTCTGTCTGTCTGTCTGTCTGTCTGTCTGTCTGTCTAACTATCAATCTATCTCTCTATCCATTTTTCTCTCTTTCACTGTATATATTAACAGTTTGTCCGTGTAAAAATATATAACAAGATACAATTTCCTTATAACACAAAGTACAAATATATCTAATATGATATCCTAATTCTATATTCATTTTATATTCGTTTTCTTTTTTCTTTTAATCTCTGTTAATGTAATTTGTGTGGCCCTCAGCACCCCTTGGGATTACCAACGACAAAAATGTAATTTCCATTGTATTTTTCTATTGCACTATATTTGGTTTTGTTTTCCCTCTTCACCCCTCTCTCTCTCTCTCTCTCTCTCTTTTTCATTCCCTCTTTCTACATCATTTCGTCTCTTATTTCCTTTTCCCACTAATATTTGGATTTATTCCGATTTTTCAGTTTTATTTCCCCATTGTGTATGCTGGCTGAGGTGTATAGTGTTAATAGGTATCTTCACCCGGTGTGTTTGTATAGTCTACAGGTATAGGAGGAATTACTCATTTAAACTCGTAAATGTCATCAATATCACAAGCTGAGACCTAGGGGTGTTAAAGACCCAATTTTTAAAACAAAATTCAATTAATTCGTAAAGCAAATAACTTCTATCTCATTTACACAAGAACAATCAGAAGATATTTTGTGTAAGAGATGAAGAAGATACAATAATCAGGGACTTGGGTAAATTATGGCAATTAACACACAAGAAAGTTGAACGTTTGAATATATTTTTGTCTCGGTGTCTTTCTGCATGAGGGATGTGTCTTAACTTGACTTCACAGTGGTGTGGTGGACTAACAAGCTGACTAACTTGTGCAATTGTCACTTAGTTTCCCCCCTGTCCTAGTTCCTCTCTGACACACCAAGGATAGTTTTCTCCTTCTTGGCAGTTCATTTGCTGTTCATTTTTTGTGGGTTTTTTTTTGTTTTTTGTATTTTACAGTTTAACAGTTAAGTTTAGCTACTGGGTGGGGATTTTTTTTCTACCTGGGTTTTAACATGTAATTGTGTTTTGCGAGTTCTTATGTTTTTTGTGGGGTTTTTTTACGATTTTTATCATTTATCCTTTTGTTTCATTGGATGGTGAGATGGTATTATTGTCGCTTTTATACAGTATACAAGTAATAACATATTAAGAGACATATATATCTCCCATTCTTCAATAAAAGTTAATTAAAATCTCATTAGTTTTGATCCCATGACACGTGGTAAGAATTAACTCCTATAACTCTGTGTGCTTGTAGGTATTCCCAGGAAATATTCAGTACAAAGCCGTCCAATTGCTCGAGGTAGAGACGTGTATTTTTAATGAATTTCAGAGTAAGTTGGACTCGAGGTATATAACTTTTAAGAGCGTTCATTCTCTCTCTCTCTCTCTCATTCTTTTGATTTCTCTCCCTCTCTTTTCGATTTTCTCTCTCTCCACCTACTGTACCTCTTCCATCCGCACATTTCAACCTCTCTCTCTCTCTCTCTCTCTCTCTCTCTCTCTCTCTCTCTCTTTCAAAACCTAAACAAGGCAAAAAATTTCAAAAGTAAAAATGCATCCCCCACTACCTACCAGACACCCCACTTCAGGTCACCCTTCCATCTCTACCTTACCACAATCAATTCCGTGGAAGGCTTTGACACTTGAAACGTATGGCGACCACTACACTCCCTACTATATCACACAACACGTCGACAACCACCAACTCTAATCCATTCACAAAAGGAAAAAAGAGGTTAGAGTGGCTAGTAATTCACCTGAAAAGTCAGAGCGCCGTGAATGGTGTTGGTCGGGTTGGAAGTCATCGTGAGTTTCCCCAAGGGCGAGTCTCTTTTTAACATTGAATAGCGGGATCACCATGGCGCCTGAGACCTATGTTGTTGTTGTTGTTGGTGGTGATGATGGCATTGTTGTTGTTGTTGTTGTTGGTGGTGGTGGTGGTGGTGGTGGTGGTGGTGGTGGTGGTGGTGGTGGCATTGTTGTTGTTGTTGTTGGTGGTGGTGGTGGTGGTGATGGCATTGTTGTTGTTGTTGGTAGTGGTGGTGGTGATGGCATTGTTGTTGTTGGTGGTGGTGATAGTGTTGTTGTTGCTGGTGGCGTTGGTGTTGCTTTATCGTGATAAGGGTGAGGGAGGTCTTGGGTGGGAGTAGAAGAAGGTGTAGGAGGGATGTCAAAGAGCGAGAGAGAAGAGGGAAAACAGGAAGGTGAAGAGAGAGAGAGAGAGGGGGAGGAGGAGACGAGGGATAGAGACAGAGGGAAGGGAATGGGGGTAGAGAAGAAGAGATAAGAGAGAGGAGAGGAGGAGAGAGAGAGAGAGAGAGAGAGAGAGAGAGAGAGAGAGAGAGAGCACAGACTCTACTATGAAGATACTGCTCCTATATTTCATAAGTTATGATCGATATATCTCTTAAGCCAGCTTTTGGTTATGTCAGAAAAGAAAGAATGTTATCGCAGACAGAATTCCGCTGTCGCTATTGTCTACATTCTCGCTACCATTACTGTTGCTGTTAGCATTTTCTGTTATTGTCGCTCTTGTTCCTGTCTCTATCTCTGTCTCTCTCTCTCTATCTCTCCCTCGCCTCCTACCACCACTGCTTCACATCCACTTACCACCCACTCAACAAAACCCATCTCACCATTAACCACAACTAACGCGCACTAGCCACCAGCCAGACATCACCATGACTCTCACAATATAAAAGTACTTTTATTTCCCCACCAGGTTAAAAAAAAATATGGGGAGTTTCTCTTTGACACTTGGTTCCCCGGGCAAACGTAGGACCCTGGACACGGTCGGGATAGCGTATGCAAGCCGACCTCCTCACTAATGAACCCGGGGGTAAAAGTGTTCGTGGTTGTCGTGTATTGGGTGGTTGTTCTAGTCCTTGTTTCTCGTTCAAGTTTAGTTTAATAATAATAATGGGGTCCCAGGAGAAGTAAGTCATGAAGTAAGAGGAATATAGTGATCCTGTTCTGCTAAGGTATTCATGCTCTCTTTCTCTCTCTCTCTCTTTCTCTTGCTCAGTAAAAAAATAACTCTACTTGTCACATTCTTTCTTGATGGTGATGATGGTGGTGGTGATGGTAATGGTGGTGGTGATGGTGGTGGTGATGGTGGTTGATGATGGTGGTTGGTGATGGTAGTGGTGATGGTGGTGGGTGATGGTAATGGTAGTGGTGATGGTGGTGGTGATGGTGGTTGGTGATGGTAGTGGTGATGGTGGTGTGGTGGGTAATGACGGTGATGTTAGTGGTGGTGGTGGTGATGATCATGACCCTTATCCACTAGCGCGCGCACACACACACACACACACACACACACACACACACACACACACACACACACACACACACACACCATACCAGTGACCTCAATAACCCCAAAACCTTACCTAAGATGACCCGGGATGACCTTGTAAGATGCCATTTGACCAAGCTAATTATTGATTGGTGTGAGAGGTATGTCTTAGTCTTAGCCTCATATTTAACACCTAATCAATCATGGTAATGAGCCATAACCGACGACGAACTGTAATTCTTGGGTCATTTATGTTTACCATTTTATTTTTTGTTTCTTTCATTCCTTCATTATTTTCTTTCCTTTTTTATCATTAATTCCTTCGTTTTCATTCATTTTCTTTACTTTATTACTCATTTTATTTTGTTACTCTAATTTGACTTTTATTAACTCTTTTTTTTAGTTTTCTCAATTTTATCTTAAATTTGTCTTAGCTCTCTTGTTTGTTTTATTTTCATTTGCTTTTTATCCTTTTCTGATTTTTGTTTCTGACGTCATTAAAAAGTACAAATAGTTTTATTTATTACTGATACAAATGAAAAAAATTCCTGGAAAAAAAATCCCACCAATTTTAGATTTGTTTGTGTGTAATTTTAAACCAATTCATCTTTTTGTATTAACTAAAAAAATATACCCAAAAGTTACAATAAGGTTTTTACAATGTATTTCTTTTCTTTCTTTTTTTTACATTACGACAATTTTTTTTTAATATCTATAATGAAGATTTTATTACTCGGATATTTTTTGTAATTTTTTGTACTTAAACTTTACACATGAATACATTACTGTAATAATATTTCTGACAGGGTTATATGTTATAGTTTATTTGATATGACTATGAACTATATTGAGAATGAATAATGTTGTAATAGCTATGATCTCTCTCTCTCTCTCTCTCTCTCTCTCTCTCTCTCTCTCTCTCTCTCTCACCTTTTTCGTTTCCTTTGCCTTCTACTATCTTTCTTTCATCTCGTTCTCGTCCTATACCTTCTCTTCCCTCCCTATATTTACATTTCTCACTCTCTTCCCAGCCTCACTCTTTCTCTCTCTGTCATATCTTCTCTTTCTCTCTCTTTTACCAATATTTTCCTCTCTGTTTATCGCTTTATAATTTTCTCTATTACATTTCGCTCCTCTCTGTCTGTCTATTTGTCTGTCTGTCTCTCTGTCTGTCTGTCTCCCTTTACCTCTACCCTCATTAGGTCACGTAGTAGATGACCTGAGTTAAGGTCAAAGTACTCCATCACAACATCACCCTTTTCGAGTGTCACCTGTCTGTCTAATGACCAAACATCACTCAGGTAAGGCGGCTCCTCTGACGGCCTTGTAAACACGAATGTCTAATGGGCTCTGTTATGTTCCCTCGCTATGACTATGGTGAAAATAATCTCTCTCTCTCTCTCTCTCTCTCTCTCTCTCTCTCTCTCTCTCTCTCTCTCTCTCTCTCTCTCTCTCTCTCTCTCTCTCTCTCTCTCTCTCTCTCTCTCTTCTCTCTCTCTCTTCTCGCGCTCTCTCTCTCTCTCTCTCTCTCTCTCTCTCTCTCTCTCTCTCTCTTTATCTTTCTTTTTTATCTCGTGATCGTATCTGTTTGCGTCTCAATCTATCTATTTATTTATTCATTTATTTATTTATTTATTTATTTGGCTGAGAAGAAGAATGAAAGACTGAAGAACGAAAAGCACAAAGGCAGAAAAGAAGCGGAAAAGAGAAGATTTACAAGAGACATATATAGAATGAAGAAGGAGGGAGAAGATGAGAGGAAAGAATGAAAATATATGTGAAGGAAGACGATGTGGAGGTAAGAAGAGGAGAAAGAGGAGATGGAGGAGGAAGAAGAAGAGGAAATGAAGAAAAAGGGAAATTGGAGATGGAGAAGAGTAGGAGAGAGGAGGCAATGTAGAGGAGATGAAGGGGGGTTACAAGGAGGAGAAGGAAGAGGAGGAGGAAGAAGACGAGGAGCAAGAGGAGGAGTAGCGAAAAGATAAAAAGGGTGTGAAAAGAATAAGCATAAAGGGAGGCAAGAAGAAGGAGGGAGAAAATTTAGAAAATATTGAGTAAGGAGAGAGAGAGAGAGAGAGAGAGAGTGTGTAGAAGAAAGAAGAGGAAGGAAAGATGAGAAAAGGGTGATGATGGGTCGAGTGAAGAGGGAAAGAAGATCGCAAGAGGAAGCAAAGGAGATAAGGGAGGTCAAAAGGTCACCTCAACCTAGAATGAGAGAAGAGGGGAGAGGGAGGGATGGAGGGATGGAGGCAGGCAGGGCAGCAGGGAGGAGGAGGAAGGAGGGATGGAGGGATGGAGGCAGGCAGGGCAGTAGGGAGGGAGGGAGGGAAGGAGGGATGGAGGGATGGAGGCAGGCAGGGCAGCAGGGAGGGAGGGAGGAGGGGGAGGGATGGAGGGATGGATGGAGGCAGGCAGGGCAGCAGGGAGGGAGGGAGGGGAGGATGGGGGGAGGGAGGGATGGAGGGATGGAGGCAGGCAGTGGGCAGCAGGGCAGGGGTAGGGGAGGGAGGGAGGGATGGAGGCAGGCAGGGCAGCAGGTTGGGAGGGAGGGAAGGAGGGATTGAGGGATGGAGGCAGGCAGGGAAGTAGGAAGGGAGGGAGAGGGGGGGAGACATAGAGAAAGTGAAAACGTGAGAAGGAATAGAAGGAAAGGGGCGAAGAAAGAAGAAATTAGGAGAAGGGCAAGGACAGGAGGAAGAGGAAGTAGAAAAATGAAAAATAATGCGAAATATGAAAAAGGGTGAATGAAGTAAATATAAGAGAAGGACAGGAGCATAAAGACAAGAAGAAGAGAAAAATAGGAAAAAAAAAGTAGTGAAGAAGATCCAAACTAGAATAGGTGGTACGAGAAGAAAGAGAGAAGAGAGAAGACCGTCACAGAGAGTGGGAGACGAATAAGAGGAGGAGGAGGAGAGAGAAGAAAGAATAGAAGATTGGTAAAGAGAGAGGAAGAGAAAAGGAATGAAAGGTAAAAGGAGGTATAAGAAACAGAAAACGTGAATCAGGTTAACGGGAGTAACTATGTTAAAAACTGAATGACTCAACCTTACTGATTATGTCCCCTGAATCAGCCATTATTTAGGATGACTCTCTCTCACTCTCTCTCTCTCTCTCTCTCTCTCTCTCTCTCTCTCTCTCTCTCTTACTCGCTTCCTGGAGTTCATCGGTGAATGTACTGTTTCAATCAACCCTCAATTATTTTTATGGTCTGCCTTTCAATCTTCAGGGCGACATTTTTAGGGCTGCCCGATATCCCTGGTTCGTCTCCAGTGTTAAGGGGGACTGTCAGGGCTGTTGAAGGTGGCATTATTGTCTCTGAGCCGGAGGGTTATTGGGAAGATGATGATGAGAGAGAGAGAGAGAGAGAGAGAGAGAGAGAGAGCAGGCAGATATTTAAATAGACAGAGACAGATGCTGAAAGACAGATGGACAGATAAATATACACAGACAGACAGACAGCTAGACAGAAAATTTGAGATAAATATAGAGGGAGACAGCCAAAAAATTGAAGAAAAAATTAATATGGGGTTGACTCAGGGCAAGACAGTGTAAAGCGTCGTATTTCTGGTTCACTGCGAGATGACAAGAGGGCGAGAGGAGCAGTGAGGTAGAGGGAGGAGGGCAGGAGAGAGGAGGAGGAGGAGGAGTGGGTGAGTGAGTGAATGAGAGCAGGCAGGGGAGAGGGAGGGGGTGGAAGAGGGGTAACGAGTGAATAAAATGGGAAAGAAGAGGAAGAGGGGGAGGTGAGTGTAGGAGGAAGAAGAGAAGGCAAGGAGGAAGGAGTGAGTGGGGAGGAGGGAGAGAAAGAGAATGTTATGTGCAAGGAGGAGAGGAAGGGGGGTAGGAATGGAGAGAATGGGGGAAGGAAGAGGAGCGAGAGGTGGAAAATGAAGAGTAGGGGGAAGGAGAGGGGGAGAAGAGGAATAGGGAGGCAGAGGGATGGAGGGAGAAGGAGGCGGGAAGATGGAAGGAGAGAGAGGCAAGGAAATTGAAGGAGAGCGAGTAGTAGAGAAAGGCAGGGAGATGGATGGAGCGAGAAGCAGGGTGAGGAGGGAGAGGAGGGAGAGGAAGGAGAGGAAGCCACTTTTTCACAAAATAATAGAACAGACACACATTTGCTCACTTCATCAAACAAAGAAATTCACACATGACCTGCACACACACACACACACCCACACACACACACACACACACACACACACACACACACACACACACACACACACACACACACACACACACATGTTGCTCACAACAACTGTAAACCAAAGATACACACCTGTACACACCTGGTCACCAGGTGTATGCAGGTAACTGACAATGGGTCTTCCTTTCGTTACTCCGCACAACGAATTGTGATGAATAAATATTTCATTAGTGGTGGTACGAGGGTGTGTGTGTGTGTGAGAGAGAATGGGAAAATGGAGAAGAGGAAAACAGACAGAGATAGGGAAAGAGAGGTGAGTTGACATGAATATCAGGGAGAAAGAGAAAATACGGAGAGGGAGAAAGATGAGGTGAAGTGGGAAAAATTAAGTTTGGGAGAGAAAGGATGAGGGGAGGAAAATGTTACTATTTACTTGTTATAACACAGGTAAGCCAGACAGGTGTTGTTCTCCAGAGTCTTAACATTGCGCAGCTAGTGGGTTACTCCACCACCTTGGCAGGATGCTGGTCCACCCAAGAGTTGCTCTACCATCAGCTAGTTCGCCCGGTGAGTGGACAAGAGTTAGTGTATTAGGAGGTAAGCTGGTCTTACGGTCTAGCTGAGAGGTAATAATGTTAACAACAATAATAATGATAATAATTAATCAATGGTGAGAGAATAAATACAAAAAGAATACATTCATAATTATTCAACTCCATCTGCTTTAGAAAACGAATTAATCTAACCCGCCCAAGAGACAGAGAGAGAGATTTCACCTGTCAAAAATTAAACATATTAATGTCGACAATTCTCTCTCTGTCTCTGTCTCTATCTACCGGATCAGTCACTCATTCTCCTTGTCGACATTTTTTCTCTCTCTCTCTCTCTCTCTCTCTCTCTCTCTCTCTCTCTCTCTCTCTCTCTCTCTCTCTCTCTCTCTCTCTCACACACACACACACAGTAAAAACAAAATAGACGATGATAACGACACTTAACAAGCCGGAACAACCTCCACAGACAGGAAGAAAAAAAATTATGTCAATACCCTGGGCCTCGAGACTAGCAGAAGAATGTTAGCAAGTTTTGGTGGAGTTTTGAGTCTTGTTTGACTTCCAGAGAACAGCCAGTGAAACCTTCGTTACGATGAGGTCTTGTGTCTGCAGGTTTTACTCTGTGGGGGGAGGGGGGAGGGGGAGTGACGTGGAAATGTTACTATATCGGGGGTTTGTAATACATATGTGTTGATATATGTGTTTTGTTAGTATTATTTGTTGTTGTTTTTTTTTTGCTATTAAAGGAAGAAGGAGTTACATATAAACACACACACACACACACACACACACATACACACACACATACACACACACACACACACATACACACACACACATGCTGGATTGTTTTCCTCAGTCAGAGAACTTTAGTGCTCGTTAAGTTTTTTCCAATTGCCTGAAGGATAGAGAGAATATATACAGTTATAGGGATTCGAGTCTCAGCGGTGCTTTTATGTCATTTTGCCATTTTTTTTTTTTTTTTTTCTGAAGGGCAAATCATTTTAGCTGTGCCCCTCAATGTCGCTAATTGGAGAGAGAGAGAGAGAGAGAGAAAGAGAGAGAGAGAGAGAGAGAGAGAGAGAGAGAGAGAGAGAGAGAGAGAGAGAGAGAGAGAGAGAGAGAGAGAGAGAGTCACACCTGGCCACATACATCATAATGCAGGTTAGAGACACACACGCACACACCTGACCACTACCTCGCATTCTAAATAGTTACCTCACCTGTCTCCACCGTCCATCTGCCTTGCCCATTTATCTCCCTATCCACGTATCTACCTACCCAATCCCATTTACCTGTCTTTCTTCCTACCCAAGTCCTCACCTACCTACCTACCTACCTAACCTCCATTTCCACTCTACCCACTATGTCAAATACTTTTTCACCATCTACCTACCCATTTGCCTGCCTACCAATTTGCCTGCCTACCTATTTACCTTCCAACCCATTTCTCTACCTACACATTTTCCTTAGCTACCGTCTATACTATTATCTATCCTCTATTCATCCTATCAACCTATTCACCCGTCCAGTTACTCTCTCTCTCTGAGCAGTTCACCAGGTGTACCTAGACAACATAGACCAGGTGAGGCGTGGAAAATATTAACAAGTCATAACTCGATCATAAGGAGACACGAGTTGAAAGGAATTTGACCGTATTATAAAATGTTATGATAGTGGTGATTGTGGTAGAGATGGTGGTAGAGATGGTGGTGGTGGTGAGAATGGTAGGGAGTGTGGTTGCATTCGAGGTGGTGGGTGTGGGTTGTGGATGAGGGTGTAAAATGTTGATATGAATTGTGATGTGTGTGTGTGTGTGTGTGTGTGTGTGTGTGTGTGTGTGTGTGTGTGTGTGTGTGTGTGTGTGTGTGTGTGTGTGTGTGTGTGTGTGAAGTGGGTAATAACGTAGTGGGAATTTCTATGGTGGGAGGCTGTGGATCAGTGGGTGATTGAAGTCTAATGATGATGGGGTGATTATGGGGTGGCGATTATGATGGATGAAAGAGGTGATTGAAAGAAGACGAAGAGCAGTGATTACGATAGTGGGCAGCAACTTTGGCAGCAACTGTAAACCTGGAAGTACTTTTATCTGTGGTTTGGGAGGCGAGGTAGGAAACACTAATAACTTCCTCGGTGTCGATGAAATTACACTCATAATGCAGGTATGAAAACCCTCGCCAAGACACCCAAGCTACGAAACCCTTGCCACTACACTCACTACTACACCCTTGCCACTACACTCACTAATACACCCTTGCCACTACACCTCACTACTACACCCTTGCCACTACACTCACTACTACACCCTTGCCACTACACTCACTACTGCAGTACTACACCCTCGCCACGACACTCACTGCAACCTTGCTGATACACCCTCACTACGCTACGTCTTGCCCTCTCCACACTGTCACGACTATAATCCCCTCCCCTGCTCACACACTATTTTTGGCTCACAGATCAAATGCAATTTTACGCTTTTATAAAATAACAAACCTATTGGAGTAGCGTCCACGTAGTCACTAAAGCTATAAGCCAAAGGAAAATCCAATACACGAGGTCCTGAAGACATCAGACTCAGTTATTTTAATTTCCTCTCTCTCTCTCTCTCTCTCTCTCTCTCAATGCACCTGTTCTAGAGGCCCCTTGGACAGGTGAACAAAGAAACGTGAGTACTTGTTGACCTCAGTGCAGTACATCAGGTGGGCTACCCCTGCCCCGCCAGGCGTGTCTGATGACTTTAAAACCCCTTTGCGTATTCCCCTCTTCTTAGTGGTTTATACATATGAATTAATTGGCTTTTTACGTAAGGATCTCTCTCTCTCTCTCTCTCTCTGTTTATCTACTTATCTCAAGCTACCTATATATCTGGCTACTTGTTCCTGTATTAACTCACATTTGGTTCATTATGTTGTTGTGTTTGTCTGTACATTAACACTAAGAGCCAAGAGCTGTTAAGATATTGACAACAGGTAAGAAGGGATTCACACAACACAAAGGTTTCAGTATAAATAATGTGTATATCACCACTCTGTATACTTTTGTGCTTGTGAAGATGTATAATAAATGTTGTGTATGACGTATAATGTATATTTTGTGGTGTATTATGTATGTTGTATGATGATAATAATGACAGAGTTTTACAACAGTTTGAAATGCATCAGCTATTTCTCGCCCATCCTGTACAAACTATACATTCTTATACATAATTGATCCAGATATACATAATTGATTCAGATATACATAAGTGATTCAGATATACATAATTGATTCAGATATACATAAGTGATTCAGATACACGTAAGTAATTCAGATATACACAAGTGATTCAGATACACATAAATGATTCAGATATACATAAGTGATTCAGATATACATAAGTGATTCAGACATACATAAGTGATTCAGATATACATACTCGCCATAAAAACAACCAACTTTGTGGAAGGTCACGGCTGTTAAGACACTAAGGCCCCTGTGCCATGATAGAGTGCTACTTCAGGTATAAAAAAGACAGGTGAGGGCCAGTGGATTGGAGGAGAGGAACGCCACACGATAGTTATTGCTCGTGCTGGCGTTGTGTTTTTTTTTTAATCCTTCAGTTGCTCCAAATATCCTAAATTGGGGGTCGAAGGAACGTGTTACAGTTAAAGTTACAGTCTCGGTGTAATTTGGATGTAATTTTTAGTTGTTTTTCCTTGTATCTATTTAAAGGAATTGATTTTGCTGGAGAAGTCTTTTTATTTTTTTTTTACACCTTAGAGAGCAAATTTATGACGGGATCTTGGCTTATACTCGTGTTGAAATCTCTATAGAATTGTGAGAGAGAGAGAGAGAGAGAGCGAGGGTTTAGACAGACAGACAGACAGACAGTTCAGACAGACAGACAGACAGACAGACAGAGAGTTCAGACAGACAGACAGAAACAGACAGACAAACATAGAAACACAGAGAGAGCCAGACAGAAAGAGAGAGATAAACCTCCGTATCACTCATTGAAATAATAATATCAATCAATCACAGTGCTATTCTTATTTTCATTTTCATGGACTATATAATAAAGAGCGTAACATAAGTAATTTAATGATCACGTTTGTTTGTCTTCCATTCCAGATGAAGGGAATCATAAATAATATCAACGAAGATGACAGTGAAATAACCTTGAGAGGAATGCCTTGCTGATGCGACAACCAGATCATTTATCAAAGAATTAAATCGACAGCATCAAAGGATATCAGTTTTAGTATTATCGAAGAGTAAACAAATATGTAAAATCAACCACTTTATCATTATTATCAGTTATCGTTTATTTTCTCTTTTATATGTCCTTTCTTGCTCTTTATTCATATTCTTTTATTCATATTCTCTTTAATTTTCCTCTCTTTTCATATCTCTCATTCTTCTTCTCTCCATTCTGTTTCACCCCTTCATCAGAGCCTTAACACCCTACTATCAAAACTTTCTCCATCTCCATCCTTTCTCATCGGTTCCAATTTACATACTTACTATCTTCCTACTTCATTATCACATACTCTCACATTGACAGTTCTTTTACATTCCTAAGAATCACCTACGTTCATCACAACTTTATTTACATCTTTTCCTCTCTTTCCCTCCAACGTTCTCACGACTCAACTTCCCAATTCTCTTCATTTCAGGGTTAAATAAAGGTCAACCTGAGTAATGTCGATGGAGAAAATGTAACAAATCTCTTTAAACGATCTAGGCACAAAAACATTAAATAAATATCAAGTCAGATCACAAACGGAGGTAGTTGATTGGTTAGAGGAGTTCCCGGTTCAAAGGCAACGCGACAGTTGATTGGCCAGACGAGTATACCGCTAGAAAGAAACTAGGACATCGATTGGCTGAAGATGTATGCCACTCAAAAGCTGCTCGGCACTTCACTGGCCACAGGAGTGTATCACCCCGAGAGAGAGAGAGAGAGAGAGAGAGAGAGAGAGAGAAACAAGGAAGGAAAGAGACCTGCTGTTTACCATCTCTCTCTCTCTTTCTCTCTCTCCATCTCTCTCACTCCACCCCATCACTCATCCCCCTCTCTCCCTTCCTCTATCTCTCTCCATCTTTCTCACTCCATCCCATCACATCTCCTCCTCTCTCACTTTCTCTCCCTACACCCCTGAGTCGCACACATGTACGGAACTCCCACTGAATATGAGAATATGTAAATTCACACTGGAGGCCTGGTGGAAATTGTATGCGTGTGTGTGTATGCACGCGCGCGCGTGTGTGTGTGTGTGTGTGTGTGATGTGTGTGTGTGTGTGTGTGTGTGTGTGTGTGTGTGTGTGTGTGTGTGTGTGTGTGTGTGTGTGTGTGTGTGTGTGTGTGTGTGTGTGTGTGTGTGTGTGGATCTGAAGCCTATGTAGAGGGTGACACTGGCATAAGAATATAGCACTGGAGACATACAAGGGGGAGTGGAGCCATGTACAGTATATATGTACATACGCGGAGATAGTCACAAGTATATACGCGGAGACAAGAAGGTGACCTATGTATATGTATGCATGTATCTTTCTACATACATATATTGAAAGAGAGAGAGATAGAGAGAGAGGGGGACATATAAACAGAGGAAAAGAGGGATAAAGAGAGAGAAAAAAGAGAAAGAGAAACAAAAAAGCGAAGGATATAGAGATAAAACATAAAAAGAGACAATAAAAAAGAGACTAAAAAAAAGAGAGACAGAGAATGAGACACATAAAGGTACGAATTCACAGATAGAGATAATATAAGAGAAAGAGACACAGAAAGACAATGAAAGGCAGAAAAAGAAAGTAAGTGTATGAAGGTGGACGACGATGGGAATTCCGGTTGACAATTTCCTCGATCATCATTTTTCTTATCGACCTCCACCCAATAGTAGAGAGAGAGAGAGAGAGAGAGAGAAAGAGAGAGAGAGAAAGAGAGAGACGTTGAGAGATGCATAGACGATGAACCAATTTTCTTCATGCAAAATGCCCCTCTCCCCCCTAAAACAACAAACAAACAAACAAACAAACAAACAAGATATACATACAGTATGTAACTTGGGTTTTTGTGTATGTATGTTTTTATATATAAATCAGGTATTATGGAAAATCCGAACAAAGTTGGAAAAAATGTGACAATTTAAAGCCACTAAGTCTTTTTCGGTAAAAATTTCACGAAGAGCAAATTTCCTTTTTCTCCCCTCTGCTCCTTGATTGCTTTTGGGCCAAGTTCTGAGATTTGCTGAAATAAAAGAGGAAAGAGTCTAACATCAGACACGTTTTTTTGCACGCCTGGAAAGACGTTTTCTTTACGCGATCAAAGATTTGCTCATTCTCCCATTGTGCTCAGGAGGCCAAAAAACGTCTCTCTCTCTCTCTCTCTCTCTCTCTCTCTCTCTCTCTCTCTCTCACACCCACACAAACACACAATCTTTCAATCTTTTTAATTGCCGCTTAAGCTTTAAAAGTCACCTAAGGTTTCGTCTAATATGGATAATTTGTTTACATATTTTTGTTAAAACTTAATGAAATTAAATTCGTAGATTATAAAATTGACTCTGTGATATTTAGGACAACGTTTGGTTAGGTTAGGTATAAAACTCTCTCTCTCTCTCTCTCTCTCTCTCTCTCTCTCTCTCTCTCTCTCTCTCTCTCTCTCTCTCTCCTCTCTCTCTCTCTCTCTCTCTCTCTCTCTCTCTCTCTATATATATATATATATATATATATATATATATACTGCTGTGTAATTATAAGTAAATCTGATTAAGCTCTTTGGACATACTGCATATTGCATTTCCTCCGGCTTCATTAATCAAGATATTTAACTGAAGCTTCTGAAGGAAGTTAAAAATGAATTTAAATTAAACCAGTTTATTTAATCACAAGGAACACAATGATATATTTTGCAACGTTCATAATATACACACGGCCGAGGTATTTGAGAGCTGCAGCTATTGTGGAAATTCAACTGATAAATACATTAAGGTTTTATTGTATAAGTAACATACCGTGCAGT
Organism: Homarus americanus; assembly: GCF_018991925.1. Classification (NCBI taxonomy): domain Eukaryota; kingdom Metazoa; phylum Arthropoda; class Malacostraca; order Decapoda; family Nephropidae; genus Homarus; species Homarus americanus. The sequence continues at coordinate 101,932 of NW_024724189.1, read as the reverse complement.
CTGGTGCAAAACAAATGCTTATTGTATACCCGTTTTGACTGTCGTGTGTAGTGGAAAATATGTCTTTTATCTATTCTAGAGAGAGATAAACGTATACACTGGATACTAAATGAATAAATGAAATAAGGGAAAAATTCACCACCACCATATCAATAACAAACAAAACAAGACAAAACAAGAAGATACGCAGAACAATAATTTAGTATAAAATAATTTATTCGGAGAATCACAAAGTGTTTATCCACACACCAATAACGGGATCTGTGACCATCATCTCAACATTTAAACGACAGGTAAGTTTATGGAGATGATCTAAAGGTATGGATCGTCGTCTTTCCTCGCATGGTTAAGGCTAGGTTGATCCTGGCCTTCACTCCTGGTGATTTACGGAGGTCTGGGACTCATCAACTGACGGGTGGCATTTTTCCCTTTCATCTATCTCTAACACCAGCGGCCGTGGTTTTACCCGCAGTGTTTTAAGAAGCGTGTCACTGGAACCACGGTAGAAAGTCTGGAGCCAAACCAAAACAATAACGAGATGGATGCCTTAAAAAATTTGATGATGAATTCTAAGGCCCGTATTATTAAACAACATCTTCCCTTGAAGATGGTCGTCGTGTTTCAACCCGAGGTTTATACTAAATGAGTCCTGAGGGATACCGCAGTACAGTACTTAACGGGGTGGTGTGGCGGTAAAATTAACTAATTCCAATAAAATTAATATATAATATTGGAATTAGTTAATTTTACCGCCACACCACCCTGTTAAGTACTGTACTGCGGTGTCCCTCAGGACTCATTTAGTTTAAACCTCGGGTTGAAACACGACGACCATCTTCAAGGGAAGATGTTGTTTAATAATACGGGCGTTAGCCCTGACAACTCTCGCTTAGTATTGTGTTAAACATAAACGTGAGAAGAAACACTTGTAAACTTGTTCCTAGTTAACAAGAAGAAATAAAGCTTGGTTCCTGAATTTCAGGAACACTAGCTTTTACATTTTGTGGATAAACTTCCTACCTGTGTTTGCATTTAAAAGTTTTATATAATTGCTTCGTATTTTCACTTTTTAAATAACAAAGTTAAATACTACAGTAGTAAGAGGACATTTTATTTATTCTTATTTATTTATTTTTATTATAACTAGCAGGATGATAACTGTTATCACACCAGTACACAATACACAGTTTATTTCAAATGTTAATTTAATGCAATGGTGTTTCTCTATTGACTACGGAGAATTGCCAATACCTGCGATTTCATGACCAACAAATCGGACAGATGAAACTCCAGCCGCCAGCCTCCAAAAACCAGCCGTCAGCCCCCAGAACCAGCCGCCAGCTTTCGAGAACCAGCCTCCAGCCCCCGAGAACCAGCCACCAGCCCTCGAGAACCAGCCGCCAGCCCCCGGAGAACCAGCCTCCAGCCCCTGAGAACCAGCTACCAGCTCCCCGAGAAACCGAAAAGCGCCACCAGCCCCCAAGAACCAGCCGCCAGCCCCCGAGAACCAGCCGCCGAGAACCAGCCGCCAGCCCCCAAGAACCAGCCATTAGTAGTAACCGAAAACGAAAATTGCTGGTACAACTGCCTGTGTGACGCCGCCTTAAGTAACTCGCGCTTGTTCGGCAGCAAAAAGCATCAGTTCCTTTCAAGATGTAAACAGTTATATCAAGACGACTAAGGCACGAGAGTAAACTTTTCCATCGTTAAATTGCCACAACTTCCACCTTGTAAATATTTAACTCGAGATTACTGTAGGTTAGGTTAGGTTATGTTACGTTACGTTACGTTAGGCTAGGTTAGGTTAGGTTAGGTTAGGTTAGGTTAGGTTATGTTAGGTTAGTGAGATTTCTATCCTTTTTTTAAGTGTATTACAATATAGTTTAGCGAGACAGACAACAGGAAGTCGGGTAGAGCGAGATATGTGTCTGTGGGTTTGAGAAGGTCAAGGTTGATCTGTTCTATTGTTATGTGGGAAAATGTTCTCTCTTAACAAACACTGGAGATTAGTTCATTACATCAGAGATAAAGAATTTCCTACATTAATACTGAGGTCTGCAATATATCATCTTAGGTATAGCATTTCCTGATTATGTATTTACAGTGTTAATTTCCATGGACACTTCCTGGCCATTTAGATCAAATAATAAAAGTTGTTACACGTAAACAAAAGCACAACACCATCACTGTGACGAGGTAATTGGCTGAAGTACCTGGTTTAATTAGTGATGTAAGTCCTTCAATATCAAGAGTGATTTGGATTTTATAGTAGTCAGGTGTTATGTATATTTAATCAAGTAGAGTTAAGCACAGGTGTATGAGGTGATGCTGAGTACAAAGAAATACAGCTAATAATCACCTCACCTTAAGAATAAAAGGGTGTTATAACACATGTGGTTTAGTACAGTAGAGCAGACGATCCTGTGAAGATAAGTCAATTAGTGTGGGTCGTCGTACAGGTCAGGGTGTACTCACAGCTTCGGTCATAATTATTCTATACAGTTAGATTGATTGATCAAACTCGGGTTGTTTCCTCCTCTGTGGGAGATGGTCAGTGTTACTATGAGGCTTATGGTTGACAGAATGGTTCACTAGCGGTTCATCAGTGGTTCATCAGAGTGGTTCACCAGTGAATTACCAGAGTGTGGTTCACTAGAGTGGTTCACTAGTTTGGTTCATCAGTGGTTTACTAGAGTGGTTCATGACAGTGGCTCACCAGAGAAGTTCACCAGAATGGCTCACTAGAATGGTTCACTAGAGTGATTCATCTGGGTGGTTGAACAAGCGGTTCATCAATGGCCATACGAGGGCGGAGGCCACCTCGTTCTTAGGAATGGATGCAGATATCACAGCAGGCGACCCTGGTGAAGAGTGCGTAGGGAGGAGGTCTGTCTGTCTGTCTGTGTCATAAACCATCTTATACTTCTTTATCATATACTTTAATTACTTAAGCTGTATTTACCTAACCATCACCTAGTCGTTATCCTTCCTCCCCCTCACACGTATTTCTCCCTCCCCTCTCATGTCTTTCTTCCTCCCCTCTCACATCTCTCTTCATCCCCTCCCACATCCCTCTTCCTCCCTTCTCACGTCTTTCTTCCTCCCCTCATGCGTCTTTCTTCCTCCCCTCCCACATCCCTCTTCCTCCCCTCCCACATCCCTCTTTCTCCCTTCTCGCGTGTTTCCGCCTCCCCTCATGCGTCTTTCTTCCTCCCCTCTCACCACTCTCTTCCTACCCCTCTCACGTCTTTCTACAGCCCTACAACCCTTAGAATATAGGGTTATAAAAATGCCTCCTACTACACAACTAAACAAAGTATATTTTCATCTTTCTTCTCGTGATCAGCAGTCAGCGCGTATCACTACCCCATAGAAGATACAACATACACTCTCTTAGTCACCTCCCATAATCCATCACAGGGCTTAGAAAAAAAAACCTCTCCAATTTATAAACGTAACTGTGTGTGTGTGTGTGTGTGTGTGTGTGTGTGTGTGTGTGTGTGTGTTTAGCGCCATTGCTTAAAACATGTGACTTGTGTACGTCGTTTGTATACCTGTTTTGTTTATTGTACACTGTATACCTGCCATGTTTATATACACTCTGAATCACTGTGTACTTGTATGCTGAGTTTTTTACTGAATTAATCTGTCTGTTTTATCTGTCTGCCTGTCTCTATAATACTATCGTCCACACACAACTTTTCACTGATACATCCGCTTGTCTCTTCCGACTCATTTCCCCTTTATATACGTGACATTTTTATTCTTTACATATTTCATGACTTAGAGAATCACACATCCTTTCTCATCTATTCCAGAATTATCCGTGTGTTTGTTTTCCATCACAGTATACATCTCTATTTGTCTTTACCCCTTACCAACCTACCTACCTTCCTCTCTCCCTGTCTCTCTCCCTCTCTCTCTTTTCCTATCTCCGTCTCTGTCTTTCTATCCCTCCCATGCCTCCTTTTATTTCCCTCAGTGTATCTACCAATCAATAACTTCTTGGCTATTCTGTTTTCATTCATGTACATCTTGATATATCTTGATGCATCAGTGTTTTAATTACCCACACGCACACACACACGCACACACACACACACACACCCTTTTCTTCCAGTGTTCCCGCCACTCACACAGTTCTCAGTACATCTCCCGGCACTTGTGTTGGTCTGCCTGGCTGCCCACCTCTTACCATGTGTACACAACTCATGAATGCTTTCATGGCTTTCCAGGCTTCGTCTCATGTATTTATTCATAACACAACCTGAGCCTGAGCTGCTGCCTGATAAACTCCATCTCTCTCCCCGACAGGTGCTCTACTCTGCTCTGCTCTACTCTGCTCTGTTTGGCTCTACAACACAGCATAACACACACACACACGCGCACACATGACCTCTCTAATATTAACAACTCTGCAACAAAGTCCACCGCTTTTAAATACGACCTTGATATAAAGCTGACACATCCTGGCTATAGTGTACATTTTGCACTCCTTGAAATATACAAATTTGTCATACGATGAATTCTTGTGAAGAAAAAAAATTAAATATAGAATGTAGAACACTATCTTTAAAATGGACTTTTGTCTTATTCACATTATATTTTCTCACTGGTCAAGCTCCTCTTATTTTTATATTTTTACGAGTCAGAGATAAAAACTTTTCGATGTTAGTGTAGTCGGCTTCCCCAGATAATAATATATACATTCAACATACTCCATGATGTGTTTGACACGAATTTTATTGACACACTGACAGTTGTTCAACATCCAGCAACATCCATGACCACTTGATCTCTATCTCTCGTTATGTCTGTCTGTTTGTCTGACTGTTTGTTTGTCTCTTATTATCTTTCTTTGTTTGTATGTCTCTTATTATCTCTCTTTGTCTCTACCTCTGTCTCTCGAATTATCTCTCTTTTGTCTGTCTCTAATTCTTTCTCTTTATCTGTCTCTCGTAGTCTCTCTCTCTCTCTCTCTCTCTCTCTCTCTCTCTCTCTCTCTCTCTCTCTCTCTCTCTCTCTCTCTCTCTCTCGTATATATACTAAAAGCCCTGTGGAATACACCCCGTACACCATAAACCTCAGTAAAGTACAGTTTTTACCTCCACCGTCATATACAGCGTCCGTAAACTAGCACATCTCTAGAGCCTTTAGACTGATGGTCACTCACACATTTGCAATACCCATACAACGTCAACTGCTGCCGTCACACTCACCTGATATACTCCCAACGTTTGTCAGCAAAAGTTTCCAAGGCATAATATCTTTAGCTAGCTTGAATAATTTGCTATAGCCATTTGCAAGCACAATATACCGACTGGTGCTTGTAACGTGCTCAAAGGAAGGAGGAGGGTGGATGGGTTCTTTTAACTATTTACCAGAGAATCTTTTTTTAACATCTTTGAAAGTTAATTGTGTAGATTGTGATGGCCAATACTTGATTTTTATATGATGTTTAAATATTTACCATACCTACGAAAATCCAAGGAGCATTAGTAAGGTTATGTAAACAATAGAATCTGGTTGTTGTCTTAATATAAATAATTACTCGAATGTATTAAAAAATTATCCACGTACAAATTTCAGTATTACGACATACATATAAACTTACCATATGTATTAAACACAGAGACTAAGTTATACATTATTAATAAGTTGTATGAATCTCGTCAACACAGTATACATGAGTATACATTCTACAGGAGAAAAGGTCTTCCATGAGTGACGACCAATCCTACAGGAGTAAAGGTCTTCCATGAGTGACCATCCATTCTACAAGAGTAAAGGTCTTCCATGAGTGACCATCCATTCTACAGGAGTAAAGGTCTTCCATGAGTGACCATCCATTCTACAAGAGCAAAGGTCTTCCATGAGTGACCATCTATTCTACAAGAGCAAAGGTCATCCCACTACCTCACATTATCCTCCTCCCGTCCTCACAAACTACTTCAGCTGTTAGGTTAAAAAAAAAACTTCATGGTTTAAGAGAGAACTTTTAATAGTTCTAAAACAGACTTATTACTTCATGGCCACAGTTCTCTTTCTTTATAACGTGTTTAACTCTGTACCCAAGTTAAGAATACACGAACACTGTCTTAATACATAGTTTTCAAGAAGGTTATTGACTGATAAATACACAAAGACTTACTAAACATCATTTAGAGAGTCGTGCAATTGATACACCTTCAGCCATTTCTCTTGCAATATCCTCGTCTGAAATACAGGTAGCAATTTGGGCAATATTTCAGAATTTCAAAGAAGAAAAAAAAAGAATAGAATTTGGAAGTACAGTATATGAAGATGGAATGAAAATAAAAGGTAGAAATTAAAGCAAGATAAAGAAAAGCGTGAGTCACTGATGTTAGAGTGTGTGAGAGACATAAAGGGAGAGAGAGAGAGGGAGGGAGAGAGAGAGAAAGAGGGAGAGAGAGACTTATGTGGCATATGATAGACTAGTCTAGGGGGAGGCAGTCAGTGTGTGTGTGTGTGTGTGTGTGTGTGTGTGTGTGTGTGTGTGTGTGTGTGTGTGTGTGTGAACTTCTTGAGGGAGAGTGAGAGAGGGTCAATATAAATAACAAATAAAGACATGGAGATAGAATGATAAAGAGGGATATAGAGAAAGAGAAAGAAGAGACTCTGATATGATAAAAATTTAAATACCCTTTTCCCTTTCTTCTTTCGACCTCTTCCATCTACCTCTCCCTCTACTTCCCCTTTACCTACCTGTCCTCTCTCCCCCTCTCTCACCTTCTTCTCTCCCCTTCCCCTCCCTTCAGCTCCCTCTCCCACACACGAGAGTCTTATAACCTCTGACCTTGAAGCCGTCCGAGCGTTACCTGTGATTGGGTGAATGTTCCTCCACCTTGGCAACATATAGGTCTGTCTGTCTGTCTGTCTGTCTGTCTGTCTGTCTGTCTGTCTGTCTGTCT
>NW_024724189.1:27500-92500 GCF_018991925.1 Homarus americanus | reverse complement strand
TAAATGTTAGTAGGATCACCTTTAGGGACAAAGACTCATTACCACAGTCTACCTGGACGATGAAGGACAGGTAAGACACCGCGGTTCATCATCGTGTTTACCGGTGTCGGAGAGGTGAGTTCTCTTCCCTCCCTCTCCCACGGACAATACCCTCTCCTACGGACAATACCCCCTCTCCCACGTACAATACCCCTCTCCTACGGACAATACCCCTCTCCCACGGACAATACCCCTCTCCCACGGACAATACCCCTCTCCCACGGACAATACGCCTCCCACGGACAATAATTCTCTCCCACGGACAATACGCCTCCACGGATTACACCTCCTACGACACAATTCTCTCCCACGGATAATACCCTCCTACGGACACACCTCTCCCAGTTTGACAATACCCCTCTCCCACGGACAATACGCCTCTCCCACGGACAATACCCCTCTCCCACGGACAATACCCCTCTCCCACGGACAATACCCCTCTCCCACGGACAATATCCCTCTCCCACGGACATTACCCCTCTCCCACCTACAACACCCATCTCTTACCTAAAACACATCCCCTCACCCATCCTTCTCACATATACCCCGCCCATCCCATTATCCCTTCCACACACCCCATCTACTTCCCACACCTCCTTCCATACACCTCCCCACCCCAGACCTATCCCATAACCCCATCCACAACCCCCCCTCGCTAATGGGTTAATTATCCTCCCTCTTCCAATTCCCCGATTCTTTATGGGTCTTATATTCCTCCTCGTGGAACAGGAAAACAGCAACTCTCTCTCTCTCTCTCTTCCATTTTCTTTCCTCCTCCTCCTCTTCTTCCTCCCCCTCCTATCCCTTCCATTTTCCCATCCCATTTTGCCACTTACTCCCTAATCCTCCCCTTTCCTCCATCTTTCCATCTTCCACCTCATTCCCCTACACTCTCCCACGCTCCTGTGACTCCTCACCAACAGGGCCTCAGGGTCAGGTAGGAGGGTCACGGTCAAAGGTCACCCATACAGGATACCCGGCGCGAAATTGTATTTAATTATCTCACTTACTGAACCATTATACGGCCTCCCTAGTACTGAATTATGGTACAGTAGATAATAATACATCGCAGGACATAAAAATATACGGTATAGCATCGGCAGAACATAACATTTATATAGCATTTGGTTTTATAACGTTGCACGACATAGTATTATATAGAAATGTGTAACGTAATGTTGCAAAATATAGCGTTATATAAAATTGTAATGCATAGATTTTGAGGAAGGATAACCAACGGAGAGAGAAGAGAGAGAGAGAGCGAGAGAGTCTCTGTCTCTCTTCTACACCATTGTCCTCAACTTCTCTATCACCATCCGTCTCTCACACCGTCCAGAGTATAATCCTGTCTCATGCGCAAATATTTTTATCCATGCGTCATTTATACTCAATATTAACCATGCGTCATCTATACTCACTATTATCCATACGTCATCTATACTCACTATTATCCATGCGTCATCTATACTCACTATTATCCATACGTCATCTATACTCACTATTATCCATGCGTCATCTATACTCACCGTTATCCATGCGTCACCCAGGGATCTTCTCCACCCCTACTGCTGAGTTATACAATCACACACACAGATCTTGCATTTTAATACAAGGAATATGTCTGTCTTTATTCATACACATATAACAGTACCATTATTTATATTTCTTCTCTCTCTCTCTCTCTCTCTCTCTCTCTCTCAGGCAGCAGCAAGACTTATGGCACCAATGCTAGTGTCAGTTCGGGGGTGAAGGAGATATTGGCCAGCGTGTGGAAGGTATAAAAAAAAACATGACTAATAGCCATTTTACCAGGAAGGAGACAGCGGAGGTGATGAAAGAGAAGAATCTGGTGATAAATGAGGGGAAAACGGAGACAGGAGAGGATGAGAAAAAGGGGTAATGGAGAATAAGAAGATAAGAAGGGAAAAAATAGTGAAAGAAAGAGTGTTTTGTTGTATTGTTTGTTGTGTGGTGTCTTATCTTGAAGGGGTTTATCCATATTCATAGCCTTATCTTTATCCATATCCTTGCCTTTATCCATATCTTTATCCACATCCTTATCTTTATCCATATCCTTATCTTCATCCATATCCGTATCCTTATCTTTATCCACATCCTTATCGATCTACTTATCCGAATCCGTATTGTGTTACTTGTTATAGGGTTAATCAGTTCAGAGCCTCTATTTAAACATATCTGTTGACCTATTGTGTTTTGCCACATACACACTCAGTCATACTAACGCACTCTACCATCTACACATTCATCTATACTAACACACCCTTACTATCCACACACACTCAGTCATATTAACACACCCTCTACTATCCACATATTCATCCATACTAACGCACCCCTACAATCTACAAAATTATCCAGATTAACACACCCCTCCTTTCCCATCCACACACACACACACACTTCCCTACCCATCCACACACACTCCTCCATACTAACAAACCCTTTCCTCTCCCATCCACCCACACATTCCCTCCCATCCCATCCACACACACTCCTCCATACTAACACACCCCCTCCACTCCCATCCACATACACACCCCACCCATCCTATCCACCCACACACCCCTCCCATCCACACCCCTCCCATCCTATCCACCCACACACACCTCTCATCCCATCCACACCCACACACCCCTCCCATCCCATCCACCCAAACTCTCTTATCTTATCCACCCACATCATCCTCGGCAGAACAGAGAGGAGAGGATAAAGTCATTAAGAAGGTCGTTAGCCTCTTAATTACTCTGACGTAACAGAGACAAGTACCGTTAACAGTCAGGAAATAGTGGTCGTCAAGGCTTCATTAATATATCATCTTTGTTGTTATTATTATTTTATTTTGGTGTCAGTTATTCCTCTATTTACAATTTTTTTATTATACTGTATAACAAAGATGAAATTATTGAAATAATGATGATGATGATGATGATAAGTCATTATCATCATTTCATTACTTTCATCATTACAACTAATGTCATCATCATTATCACCAGTTTAATAACCTACTAATAACCCCTTTAACTAATTAGCCTCCCATAATCAATAGAGACGCTTTTATTAACGAAATGAAAACTAAAATTGAGTTGGCTTAATAAATTGGATCCTATTACAGCGAAATGGACTCCTAGGCGATATCAAAAATACTTATTTAATGTCGGTACTGATGATCTTTTAGGAGAGGATGGTGGATGAGGGGCATTTAGAGATAAGACAGTGAGTTCCAATAATGGAATTTGGGAATGGTGATAAATAGAGAGAAATAGAGAGAGAGAGAGAGACCATCTGTTGTATGTGTGTTATGTGGTGGTGTCTGGACTTGATGATTGTGGTGTGTGGAGAACTGTAATAATAATAAAAAAAAAAAAAAAATAATAATAATAATAATATCATCATCATTTTCATCATCATCATCATCATCATCATCATCATCAATCAGAAGAAGAAGAAGAAGGTGTATGAGAAACTAATAAGGGAAATGAATAAGAAGAACGACGAATATATAGTATGTTGAAAGATTAAATAATGTTTTTGTATTCTTTCTTCCTTTCTTTCTTTCTTTCTTTCTTGCTGGGTGTGGCATCATCTCTAATTTCCTGTTGTGATAAGACCTCTTTTGTCAAGATTGGTGTCGTTGATATTAACCTAATATATTAAACTCTCTCTCTCTCTCCTATAGCTTTATCTTTCTCTGCCTCTGTCTGTCTCTCTTTGTGTCTCTCCTCTATTTTGTCTCTATCTGGTTCAAAGTCTTTTCTTTATCTTTTTCTTTGTCTTTCTCTCTCATCTCTTTCTGTCTCTCTCTCTGTCTCTCTCTCTCTCTCTCTCTCTCACCCTTGTCTCTATCTTTATTTCTGTCTATCTACACTGCACTATTCCTCTCTTCTTCCTCTATTACTGTTTCCTTCTTTTCCTATTTTCTCCTTAATTTATAGTCCTCCCTCTCCCAAATCCTTCATCTTCACCCATTCTTTCCTCCCTATTCCTCATCGAATTTCTTCCTTCCGTATCTTTTACTTACATCCTTCCCACTCCCTGTTAATTAATCCCTATTCCCCCCCCCCTCTTCCCTCATCCACATCCCCCTCCCTCACCTACACCTTTCTCCCTCTCCACCACTCACATACTTCCCCACACCCTCATCTTCTCCTCTCACTTTCACCACACTCACACCCTCACCACACTCACTCACTCACTCTCTCCTTCAACGTATCTAATCTCCCCAGCTCCCATTTTCTGAATTACTCCCCACCCATCATCAACTTCTGGAGTGGGTGTTGGAGGAGGGAGCTTACCTTTCTTTGTCTTAATTCCTATAGAAATTTTTTTCTTGGGGAACATTAATGATGATAAGTGATATGAAGAAATAATAATAATAACAATAATAATAATAATAACAACAACACGAAATTGTTTCTTTAACATAAAAATAACAATATTTATATAAACATTCATACTATCATTATTAAACCCCAAGTCTAGTTGCTCTAACCCCACACCTTAAAATTTTCCTTGTGTAAAATTTCACATATGTTGAAAATTTGTATCCTTAAAACGTTCATATATTGAGACCTTTGGCGTTGATCCTCTGCACCCCACACAGACACTAATTGGACGGATCATTGGCTTACTATTACGTGTGGTGTTCGTGGTGGATGGCTGTCTGGTATCTAGCTGATATTGATGTCCGTAATGACTTTTAATCTACAATAAAAGTGATTAATTTCTAATTATACCTGTAATCGTGTCTGTACCTGTACTTATGTTATAATAAGGTAAAACTTTAGCGAACCAGGAAGGGAGTTTACTGTGTGTGTGTGTGTGTGTGTGTGTGTGTGTGTGTGTGTGTGTGTGTGTGTGTGTGTGTGTGTGTCAGTAACCACGTCATGCAGACCTTGGAACTCTTGAACTTAAAATAATCTATGTCCCACAACACAAGTGAATTGTTATACAAATCCACAGAAGGTCAGTGGTTGAATGGTTTTATGATACTGATTTTTATGCCCAGAGATACACTATTAAAGATGTCCACACACACACACACACACACACACACACACACACACACACACACACACACACTATCATGTCATCTCTGAACCCGTAAACTATGGCAACAAGGAAGCAGATTAACTAAAAGGTGAGACATATGAACATTTCAATGCCTTGTAGCTAAAATAGTGTAGGATCTTTTTCATTGTAGTGATTGACTTCACATATGCAACGTCTGCAGATGAACGTGAGGAAACTGTTTGCTTGGAAGTTGATTTTGTTGCATGGTTATTCCACTGTTGTCTGGAGTGTGTGGTAGGGTCCCTGAGTCTTCACAGGTCATAGGAAGGACGACGATTTGGGCAGATAAAAGTCTCCCGACAGCTTTTAAAGGTGGAAATCTGTGGTCATTTACGTCGAGGAAGGATTTATGTGAGTCAAACAATCTGGAAGATTTCCCATTCTCTCTCTCTCATTGCCCCTCACCTGCTCCTTCCTCTTCCCTCATTCCTCCTTATCTCCCCCTTTCCCCAGCTGTCCCTATCACTGTTATCCTCCCCTTCCCCCTTCTGATCTCTCAATCTGCCTCACTCATTCTTCCATTGTTTTTCTCCTCTCCCCTTCCCCCTTCCCCTCTCCATCTCGTCCCATCTTCTCTCTCTTTTTGGCATCTTCTCTCCATTTCTCCACCTCCTCACTTCACCATTCCTCTTCCCTCTCCTCTTTCCTTCTTCCACCTCCTCACTTCTCTCCTTCCTCCACCTCCTCACTTCTCCCCTTCCTCTACCTCCTCATTTCTCCCCTTTTCCTCTCCCCTCCCTTCCTCTTCCCTTTCCCTCTCCCCTCCCTTCCTCTCCCCACCCTCCCTTCCCATACTTTTCCTCTCGCTGAAATTCTGGACCGATACCATGTTAGTTAAAACGGGCAAAGTTTCCCTTAGTAAATTTTGTGATTATTTTTAGTTCAATTATGTATTTAAATTTTCAATACTTTCTGGGATATACAGTAAAGTTTATACAAGTAAATTCAATTTCATAAGGAGGACTAACTGGCGATTTACGAAGTTGTGAGCGAACGAAGAAATAAACGAGACATAAAACATTGACATCACAAATAATTTCAGCACACACCGTAGATTAGAATTCACTTGAGGAAGAGATAATTTCTGATTAAAAACAAGAATGAAGAAAAGAGCAAAAAATACAATCAACATAGAGAAGAAAATATATAACAGTACCAAAAGGTCACACAGTCTTCATCTGTTCAACACACACGACCACACCAAACTGGGGAACGACCACACCAAGCTGGGGAACGACCACACCAAGCTGAGGAAACACCACCCCAAGCTGAAGATCAACAACAAAACACTGTGTATTATGCACGTACGTAAGGAAATAGCTTAACTGGACACGTGGTCGTAACTCCCTAAGTGACTACCTTGGAGACACGACTGAACAGAAATTGGGTGGAACAAGATGAGATGTAGCCATAATAACAACAAGTGCTACATTTAAGAAGAAAGGTGATGACTTGTATATATATATATATATATATAACTTCAGTCAATAGAAAAAGAAGAAACAGTGAACAAGTGTAAAGAAAATAAGCCAAAGAGAAAGAACGAAAGAAAGAAAGAAAGAGATACAGAAAAAATAGAGATACCACATGGGATTAAAAAATATATGTAAGAAAGAAAATGTTGACCGTGACCTTGGCCTGTCCAATGCTGTAATTAAAAACATTCAAGTCAGAATCATGAACTCTGATCTAGAAGAAGTGAGAAATGCAGAGAGACCTGACAGTTGTAGCATTAGTAAATATGACAAATTTTGTAACAAGAGGTACCGGTATGGCCAGCATAAGGACAGAACCAGACAATGTGATGTAGTCGTGGCCAGAATTAGGCTAGGATACAGACACATCTGGCAAGTTAGTAACGCTGTACCCATACCGGAACACTCAGCATGTAAACTTTGTGATAAACCTTTGAAGCATACACTTGAACACTATATTATTTAATGTGACACTGTCAAAGACTTGAGGCCACCTGACTTACTGTATCTTGAACTATGTAATTACTTCATTGAATCAGGTGTGCTTGAGGACATTCTTGCTGTTTATCCCAAATTTGCTAGCCCACACTGATTAGTCTTCAATTAGAATATGACTTCAATGTATGTGATCCACTGACCTATATATACTGCTAATGAATGTGATGTATTTCCTTCTTTGTGTACTAACCTCTGTCCTGCGTGGCAGTGAACAGTGACATTACCCACATGAATGTGACCGACGTATATGTATGTATGTGTGCGTGTGTGTATATATATATATATACATGTGCATGTATATGTGTATGTATATATGTATATGTATGTATATGTGTGTGTGTGTGTTTACATATATATATATATATATATGTACTGTCAATGAATATGATGTATTTCTTTGTGTGTGAACCTCTGTCCTGCGTGGCAGTGAGAAGTTATACCACCCTCAGTGTCAAGACCTGACTGAATTACTCAGAATAGGCAAACTGTACTACAAGCTCTGCCAATAAATTTGTTAAACTTAAAACTAAAAAATATATATATAAAAGAAAATAAACAACGTAAATTGAGAGAGAGAGAGAGAGAGAGAGAGAGAGCCCACCACTCTTCAAAATAATCCTTGGTTTCTTTTGTCACAAAAGGACTTATACAAAAGAGTATTTTATGTGTTCTTTTAGCTAGGGGCACCACAGCTAGCTCCCACTATTCATCTCCTTCGTATCTGGCTCTAGGTGAGGCCTGTTACATCCGGATTAAAGAAATGCACACTAAAGAAATTTTGCTTGGGTAGAATTTTTAATTTTTTTAATCTTTTTCTTCGTTTCGAAATGCATGACGTTTATGTCTCTCTCTCTCTCTCTCTCTCTCTCTCTCTCTCTCTCTCTCTCTCTCTCTCTCTCTCTCTCTCTCTCTCTCTCTCTCTCTCTCTCTCTCTCTCTCTCTCTCTCTCTTTCGATTCATTTATCTTTCATTATTCTTCTATAGCTACTCACGCACTTATTAATTTAATGTTCCCTGTATAATAAAAGCATTTTGTGTTGTTTCTTAGGTAATAAATTTTTCTTTTACTGAAATTTCATGTTATTGAAGTGATTGTGTCTGATTATTTAAAGGAAAATTAATTATCTCTCAATTAAGAAAGTAAGAAAAAAGACAATTGTCGTTATATTCTAAGTGAAGAAAAATGTATAATATTTCTATTAGCTTAGGCCAGAAATGTCAATACTATTTAAAGATAAGAAAATACGTCACTTATTGTTTATAGAATGGGTTTTATTCCATCATTAGAGGGGGGGGGGGTTAAAATACTTAAAATTACTTAAATCAATAGAAAACATTTCATCTATTTGTAAGGGGAGATATTTTTAAGGATTCGTGGGTAGCCAGATATTATTTTAAAACTCCATTCTTCAGCCATTGTTAGTGAGAGAGAGAAAAACAAAGGACTAGTGGGTGTAGAGCTTCTCATCTTTCCATGTAGTTTCCTTAGAGAGAGAAAAAAGTAAATAAAAAAATTGCAAAATAAAAATAAAACAGTTTCCCATTCTCATCTTCTTGGTGTTGATGAATAACAAGAGATATTTTGTGTCCTCCTATATAAGACATTTCTTCATTTACCTTCGTTGAATAAAGGATCCAGCTGACTCAACACCCAGTTAAAAATAACTACGTCTCCTACCTGTGTACTCTATTATATTCAAGCTAGAAAAAAAAATATAGTTTTATCCTCAGAGCAGCAAAATAATCTGCTTTGTCTCTCTGTCTCTCTGTCTCTCTGTCTCTCTGTCTGTTTTCTTATTATTTGTCTTTGTGTGTCTCTGTCTCACTGTCTTTTTTTCTTTGTCTTTCTCTTGCTGTCTATCGTTCTTTATTTTGGTTTCTTCTTTAACCCTCCCTCTATATCTCTCTATTAATGTGTGTGGGTGTATCTACGTGTGTCTGTCCTTCTTTATGTCTGTCTGTTTCATATTCACACCCTTCAATAATTATTTCTTGTCTTGTATCAAGTTCTCCTCCTTTATTATTCTCTATCCTATCCCCTATCTTCAATCTCCTACTTCCCCTAATATATCCCTCCTATCCTCCATACTCCGTCCTACTTCCCTCCATCCTCCCTTCGTCCCTACTTCCCCTCACATCCTCTATATTCCATCTACCTCCTCCTGTTCCCTCCCATCCTCTATATTCCATCCTCCTCCCTCACTGATCCATCTCCCCTCCACCCTCTACTGTTCCTCCAATCCTCCATCCTCTCCTCCCCTTACTGTTCCTCCTCTCCTCCTCCCCCACCTCCTCACTGTTCCCTCCAATCCTCCATCCTCTACCTCCCTCACTGTTCCCTCCAATCCTCCATCCTCTACCTCCCCTCACTGTTCCCTCCAATCCTCCATCCTCTACCTCCCTCACTGTTCCTCCAATCCTCCATCCTCTACCTCTCCTCACTGTTCCCTCCAATCCTCCATCCTCTACCTCCCTCTGTTCCCTCCAATCCTCCATCCTCTACCTCCCTCCTGTTCCCTCCAATTCTCCATCCTCTACCTCCCTCACTTTCTCCATCCTCCATCCTCTACCTCTCTCCACTGTTCCCTCCAATCCTCCATCCTCTACCTCCCCCACTGTTCCTCCAATCCTCCATCCTCTACCTCTCTCACTACTCCCTCCAATCCTCCATCCTCTACCTCCCTCACTGTTCCCTCCAATCCTCCATCCTCTACCTCCCTCACTGTTCCCTCCAATCCTCCACCTCCCCCATCCTTCGCCCCCAACCGAGATAATGAGAGCCAGGTGAGGGATAAACAGCAATTAGCTGGCCTGGGGGCAATTAGACCAATCAGGGTCGTTAGTGGCTGCCAAGTGGTTGACGCTGACGGTATCGGGACGCAGTAATAGACACCCACGATATTTGGAAAGTGCCGATAACGGTGTACCGATTAACAAACGACCTTATTACAATCTTAAACCTAAAATACTTCTTCAGGCTTCGTATGTTATTGAGTATTTTGTCCGTAATTAAAAAATGTGGTAATTAGCTTACGTGTAGGTATGGGAGAAAGATGGATGCCAAAATGGTGTCGATTTTGCAATGAGACTGTACCCAAAGTTTTTCTCAGTGGATTTTTTTTTCTTAACAAGATGATGAGAGAACGTAACTACTCGTAATTGTAGAGCCTCATGAGGTCTGGAACATAACCACCAACAACCGATGGATACATGCTTAAATGATATACATACATACATACATACATTGGACAAAAAACTCAGATAAGACAACAATGACCCTAAATGGATAAATAATTATTTAAAGTACATCATTGGCCAAAGGAAGGCTATAGGTAGAAGGATAAATCGTGGCGAAATTTACCTCCGGGATTATTATAGGGTATTGGCGAGTAGGGTTAAAACCGAGATAAGGAAAGCCAAGAGGAATAATGAGGTAAGGATAGCAAGGGAGGCGAAGACAAACCCCAAAGGATTCTACCAAATGTATGAAACTAAAACACGAGAAAAGATTGGACCAATACTGTCAGATACCAGCGAGCTCACTGATAACGACAGAGAAATGAGCAATAATTTAAATAAATATTTTTCAACCGTTCACCACAGAAAGTTTAACATGATACCCGGGCCACCGACTATATTCAGAGATAGTGAAGAAAACAAATTAAGCGAGAGAGTAGTGACTAGTAACGATGTTAGTAAACAAATAGACAAACTAAATCCTAATAAGTCACCTGGTCCTGATGAGATATTCGCCAGAGTATTAAAGGAATGTAAGGAAAAGCTTAGTATGCCCTTAGCAAAAGTTGTTTAACATGTCCTTAAAAACAGGTGTAGTACCAGAATCCTGGAGGATAGCGAATGTAATACCGATTTTCAAGAAGGGGATAGTCACTATCACTCTAACTACCGCCCAATCAGTCCCCTAACATCAATAGTAGGCAAATTACTGAAACAATCGCTTTCAAACTCTGTTCAGAAATCACCTGGAAAGCACGATTGATCAATGATTCTGGCATGGCTTCTAAGCGGACGTTCTTGCCTAACTAATCTATTAACATTCTTTTCATCAGTTTTCGAATCAGTGGACGAGGGGCACAATTATGATGTGGTATATCTCGACTTTAGCAAAGCCTTCGACAGAGTCCCCCACGAAAGACTAATTAGAAAGGTAGAAGCTCTTGGCATCAAAGGTGACATCCTTAAATGGATTAGGGCGTGGTTACAGGACAGGAAACAGAGAGTGAGCATTAACGGCACTAAGTCCCATTGGAGCAACGTCACAAGTGGAGTTCCCCAAGGCTCGGTACTTGGACCATTATTGTTTATTATATACATAAACGACATAGATATCGGCATAGACAGCAACATAAGTAAATTTGCTGATGACACTAAAATAGGGCGTGTTATCAAATCTGACGAGGACTCGGCAAAACTACAGGAAGATCTAAACAAATTTTTCGAATGGTCTGAAAAATGGCAGATGAAATTCAACGTCGACAAATGTAAAGTACTCAGTATAGGAGATGTAAACAGGAAAACCAGATACCAGATGAACAACGATGCCATAGAGAAATCCGACTGCGAGAGAGATTTAGGAGTAATGATAAGTGATGGAACCTTAAGCGAAATGAAAGCAATGTGATTTTTTTAACAAGTAACCGGCTGAAATAAAGTACGGGTTCATACAAAGGAGTGTTAGTTACAAGACTAGCGAGGTCATCCTAAAACTGTATCTTGCTCTTGTGAGACCACACCTGGATTACGCAGTTCAGTTCTAGTCACCGTATTACAGAATGGATATAGAATCCTTGGAAAGAATTCAGAGGAGAATGACAAGACTAATCCCGGGCATTAGGAACCTTGAGTATAGAGACAGGTTAAAGCATCTTAATTTGCACTCCCTCGAGAGACGTAGAGCGAGGGGCGACCTGATAAAGGTGTATAAGTGGAAGACAGGGCTAAACAAAGGGGACATTACAAAGGTACTCAAATTATCCAACCAGGAGCGAACTCGTAACAATGGTTTTAAATTAGACAAATTTAGATTTAGGCGTGAAATAGGTAAACACTGGATTGGAAACAGAGTAGTGGATGAATGGAACAAGTAACCAAATATCATCATTAACTCGAATACGCTGAATTGCTTCAAACATAGGTTGGATGCTCATATGAGCAATAGGGGTTGGGTGTAAACAGGACTGCCCAGTAGCAAACTAATGAGCCGCTGCAGTTCCTCCATTCTTATGTTCTTATATTTGCTTTACTATGATATATCCACATGACACTGACCTCTTGTACACCACTAACTAAGGTCACAGCTCATCTGGGGGAGAAGGAGGGGTAGGAGAGAGGGAGGAGGGGGGAAGAGGAGGGGGGACAGAACTCTTCACATCCCTCTTCTATTTAACATTAAGATCACTTCCTCTCTTATATAGTCGAGACAATTTTCCTCAAGACAATAACTAAACACCTTGTAGTACAGTACCCCCCCCCCTCCCTCCCCTGCCCCCTTCCTCCTTCTCTCCCCCTTTCTCCTCTGCCCCCTTCCTCCTTCTCTCCCCTCCCTCCCCCTGCCCCTTCCTCCTTCTCTCTCCCTCTTCCCTTCATTCTCTTCCCCTTCCTCCACTGCCCCCTTCCTCCTTCTCCTCCCTCTCTTTCCCGAAGTAACAATAGAGATCTCAGGAAGTCTTGCCTCCCCTCCTCTTCTTCCTCCTCCCCTTCTCCCCCTTGCTCCCTTCCCCCTCCTCCTCCCCCCTCACGTCCACCAGCTGATGTTTATACCTAAGAAACATGTTGACTGAATTTTGTGAAATTATACCCTCAGGCGGCTAGCTACTCCTGGTGGGGGGGGGGTCGAGGGGGGGGTGATTAGTGGTCGTAGAGGGAGGAATATTACCGTAGTGTGGGTTAGGTGGAGGGGAGTTTGAGGTGGAGTGGGTGTTAAGTGTTAGTAAACTATAACACTGAGGAAATATACATCTACACTGCTTTGTTTTGTAGAATGGATAAGAGACAAGTGAGACAATAGTGTAGAAATGATAAGAGACAGAGTGAGTTAGAAGAGTCCAAAGGTGCACACACACATACACACACACACACACTTCCTTCAGCCTTCATAGGGTAAGGACGTGTGTAGTCGGCGCTGCCCGTGGTCTCTTGACCATGGAGACAGCTGCCAGCCCGGTCTATCGGGCCCTTCCCCTTCCCCATCTCCTCCTCCCCATCTGGATTTATCAACATCCTCCCACCAACAGTACAGTGCAAAGATTGGTGATCAACCCACAACTGATATACAAAAGTGACAAATTCAACTCGAACAGGAGAAACAACTGTTAGAGCGACAATCAGTACTTAGCGGCCAATGTTGACCTGACACCTTGACCTCACGCACACAGCCCACGGTACACTTGCCACCCCCAACACTGGATGAGAAGCCAAGAAACACTCCAAACTACACCAGGAGAGAAATGAGGACTCCCTACTCCATCCAGGTGAGAAAATATGAATTCCTAACTTCATCACATGAGGAACAAGAACCACCTCCACCCTGTGTGAGCTGGAGGACCTACCCGGACCATGTGGTACATCTGCAGCTGCAGCGAGGCAGCGGCTTAGCAACCAGGTACAACGGCCATCAAGACAGTGGGAAGGACTTTGTTGGCGCCGACATCAGGTCACAAGAATGTCTACAGACCAGCCCCCACAGTACCAGATCTAAAGATAATCTATATTTTGACTCTATGTTTCGTATGTTTTTGTATTGAAAGCTTTTGTCAATCAAGTGACCCAATCCACGATTTCACCATATGCAACTTATCATCTCTGTTCATTGTATATTTTCAGCCTTCGAGCAGCCATGTTTTCTTAATAAACCGTTAATTATTATTATTATTATTATTATTATTATTATTATTATTATTATTATTATTACACACACACACACACACACCACCTGTGACAATAATACAACAGGATCAGTTAGAAATATTGCAACTAACAAACTGATCCAGTCAACAATCCTCTGTCACAAGCAGTCAACTCCCAAGTGCCCGGGAGACCAACCTTTGTATCCTTTTACCCTGTAGTCCTTGTTCCCACACTATACATATACAATTGTACTATTGCACCAACTCTATAAAAGCCCCCAATGTACTCCCCCACGGCCAAAAAAAGATCAACAAATATTTCCACCAAAAACCTACACTACAACCCCCCCCCCCCCATGGTCGGTGGCAATTTATAAAAATGCTGTAACTTTTCAACTAGTGGACGAGGCACCACCACCAGCAGGAGAATATTTAAATTGTGCTTTTAAAACTTTTACACTCGTATTTCAGCTGTGGCAAGCAGGAAAGAGTTCATTTCACTGCAATTACGTACAGCCACAGTGCTTGATAAATGTACAAATGTTTACAAACCCGTTAAATGCTTAGCCAACTGCAAGCAAATGTTTTACATACCAACACACGAGACGAAATACATTCTACAAACACATAAGTTCATTCGTAATCCTGAAGGTCATTTAGATTACTTAAATAAAACTTGCTAGGGACAGGTTCACGCCCAGCAGGAGGAGGGTGCCCCACTGCCCCAGCCACCCTCCTACAGGCGAGTCTCCACACCTGTAAATCTCCTTAACTCCCAAAACAACTAGAAAAATGACCGATTATACACCTCCTCCGAGACACAGTTAGAGTTTATCCAGTGGTCAAGTTTCATCGATATCCATTACTATGCGACCAAGCACTTGTCTTTGCAACACACACCATGATGACTGTTATGCTTCCTTCATAACATTACATTCGTTCGTTCGTGTTTGTAGTTTAGTTTTATGAGAATAATTAACCATAAATGTTTGTAATTGTTACTCCTTAATAACTAGCGTGTTAGCTTTCAGCCATCAGTTTTAGCTATCAACCATTCGTGTTAGCTATCAGCCATTCGTGTTAACAACCATCCGCGTTAGCTATCAGCCATCCGTTTTAGCTATCAGCCATCCGTGTTCCCTATCAGCTATCCGCATTACTTATCAGCCATCCGTGTTAGCTGTCAACCATCCGTGTCATCTGGAGTGTATTGTCTGGTCGCTACGAGTGGGTGGGCGCCCGGCCATCCGAGGTATTCCTGTGTTACCTGAAGCTCATCGCTGATAAAAACGTTCGCCAGCACTTTTAGTCGTTGAGGGAGCTTACGTGTGTGTATCCCGCGAGCCAGACGACCACAGGTGATAAGAAATACATTGAAAAGAACAGCTAAACCCTTCAATAACGTTTGGTAAACCAGATAAACCTAACCTAACATTGTTTATCTGAACCTAAAGATACTACAATAGGTTAGGTTTTGTTAATATAGGAAAGAGATATGCATGGTTCGTATCTCCTGCAGAAACTAAGTGATTACGCGGTATTGTTTGTGGAGTGTTTCAACGTCGATCATTTTGCATCATTAGAGTTTGTCACTGATGAAAAATATTAGTAAATACTCAACTCCCCCCCCCTCTCTCTTTCTCTCTCCCTCTCTCTTTCTCTCTCGTTCCCTACTGCTGATCAAGCCAATATTGCACTCCTCTGCCCCGTGGCGAGGAACTTGCCCAATATTATATATCGTCTCCCGCTGTCATGAGGTTCTCCAAGACCAGATATTACCTGTGTTTAAGTATGCAGGTATTAACGTAGGAGACCTTCTAGGCCACTGCGTGTGTGAAAGGATTCAGACAGGCAGATAGATGGATAGATAGATAGATAGATAGATAGACTTCGTTATCCTAGTATCTGAATCTCATGGTCGCTGGAGCAGTAAAAGGAAGGCTGAATTTTTTGAGCCAGTCGGGGATCCAAGGTAATTGGAACGACCAGAGACACAACAGTAAAAACTCAGCCGTTCCACCATCTTAGTCCCGTGCTCCTATGCTGGCGACTTACCCCCTCCCGCAGTCTCCACCCTACCGTCACCCCTCCACCCCCCTTTCCACCACCGCCCCCACCCACACCCACCATCACCCCTCCACATCCGTCCCCACCCCTACACCCCCACCCCTCCACCAAAACCCCTGCTCCCCCCTTCACCACCCGAGGATCAGGAGGAGATATGGTGTTTGTTTCTTAGTTACGTCTCTGTTATCGTTATTGGGGGTAAAGATTCGTTTTACTTCATAACGGGAAATTTATTACAAAAATAAGTTTTCCTGTGTGTGTTTTTTCCTATTATAAGCGAATATGGACTTTATTTCCGTGGGGTGTGGATATTTATGGAGATATGACCACTTACACTATCAACGACAATAGTGTTTCTCAAGTGGGCAGGGCTTTGAAGATGAAAGAAATGCGAGGTTCAAACATAAATAACATTCTCTGAATAAACCTTTGAAAACCTTATCTAATGCTTCCTAACGTATAAAAGTTCTAGTACTAAAAAAAATCGTACCTTTTGTATCCGATGGCGGAGGGGAAAGTGTGTCTATATTTTTTTTTGTGATTTCGATGTTTCGTCAGTGATGGTGTTATTGTTTTCGGTGTTCAGGTGAAGAGGGAACCATAAACACAAAGGCATACTGAAAGAATACATTTTGGCGCATGTTTAATCTCCTAAAATAGTGGAACTGTACCCTGATTGGTCGGAGTAGAATATCTGACACTGACGTGAAAAAGAACAATATAAAATCCCGTGAAAAAATGTTTAGGTAACTTATAATCCGTCATTATTGAGGTATCTAGGTCCTGTCCATATCAGGTCCACCCGTAAACACGTTTGGTTGTGTACGAAACCTGGTTCACCGATTAACTTTTTTGCCCGGCCACCACGTAAATAAGCTGAGGTTTGGTAAATTTAATATTAATATAAGTTAAAAAGGATAGGTAGGGATTTCAAAGGTTTGCTTGACGTTAAAACGCCAAAACACCTTTGAAAACCCCACCTAACTTTCCTAGCGTATAACAACAGCAAATGTACAGAAATCTGACCGTAATGCTGTGATGTGATTCGTAAACCCAAACTTGTATATGTTTAATGGGCGTGATATTAACAGGACCAAGATACAACAATACTGAAGGATTTAAAGTTCGGAAAACACATTTTCGTGAACTTTTATACAGAATTCGTTTCACATGAGCTTCACAGAACAAGGTTTGACCAATCACAGTGCAGCTGAAATGTTCTGCATTGAACGACTGTGGAAAGATAATTCTGCATCATTTCCTGCTACAAGTCGCCTCACTGTATCCTCCTCCATCGTATCAATAAGGTAAGGTCATTATAGAAGTACGACTTTCCAAGGTTAGGTACGGTTGGGAAATGTCTTTTTTTTTTGTGTGTGTATGTTTTAACTACACATTTTTCCTCATCTTCAAAGCCCTACCCACTTTGGAAAACAATTGTCGTTATTAATGTAAGTAGTAATGTCTCCATAAATATCCATCTCCCACGGAAATAAAGGTCTTATCCGTTTATAACGGCAAAATACAAAATAATAGCCTAATTTTTTTTTAATTTCCTGTTATGGCATTAACAGATCTTAACCGTTTGGTATATGCATATTAATTATTTATCTTAGTTACAGAAGGATGAGGGACTATAATAATAAAAAAATAATAATATATATATGCACTGCATTCAGGTCACGTATTAATTAAAAAATAATTATAATACCTTTAAAGGTTAATTAAATTTGATAAAATCAGACCTCCATAATAAGCACCGTTTATTGTGCTCACCAGGAATTCTAAATTAATGTTCACTCTTTAGTCAATGTTCGCTTTTATGAAAATAACTACCACCGCGTACTGACTGTGTGACTGTGTTTATTGATAGAGGAACAGACAGATAGAAACTTAAAAGTCAAAAGTCTTTCATATAATTTGTTTTCATGACAACTCCCCCCAGTATCTGCGTCACACTCCTGCTGCCGAATTTGACAACACATTGTTCTGTGAAAAAAATAAAAAGCGACGCACTGAGCAGTACATCATAGGCTCAGTTGGTCCTCATAAATATGCAACAGCGAGCAGCCAGCTGACGCTAGCCGTGTTGATACTCGCTTGCTGTGAACTTTAAAACTGGAGGTACCAGAGCATTGATGCCTGTATATATATATATATATATATATATATATATATATATATATATATATATATATATATATATATATATATATATATATATATATATATTGATGAAATCACACAGGAAAAAGGGAGACAATGGAGCACCTTAGCTTTCGTCTTCATTCAAGACATCTTCGGAGGCAACTGAATTACAAAGA
Source organism: Homarus americanus (assembly GCF_018991925.1). Lineage (NCBI taxonomy): Eukaryota > Metazoa > Arthropoda > Malacostraca > Decapoda > Nephropidae > Homarus > Homarus americanus. The sequence continues at coordinate 74,140 of NW_024724189.1, read as the reverse complement.
CAGAGAGAGGCTTGTGTACACAGGGTGACCTTACAAAACATGAGGTCGGGTCAAAAAACATAACATCCAATAATCCACACACCAACACACCGCAAACACAAGAGGAACTTAAAAGAAAGGGCGACGTAACTAGTCATGTTAAGTCAGGTGAAAAATATAAGACCCACAAATCATCTTTCCTACATTTACCTCGAATGCTTTCAAAGCATTTTTAACCTTGGGCCACTGACAAATAAATTTGTGTAACATATTATCAGTTTTGTACTGACCATCACTAAAGTTTATAGAATTCAATTCTCTAATAAAACCTGCTTCAACCAGAAGTCTTTCTGTGACACATGATGATTTATACACTTCTAAACTGTTTTCCTAATCTATGGGATGATTATTGTTCCTTACATGAACGAACAGTTCACTGCTTTCAGATGCTGTTCTAATATTGTACAGTACTTGTGCTGTTTAATTCTGAGTTGCAATGCTTTCCCAGTCTGACCTACATAATTCCCATTACTGTTGCTACATGGAATGCAGTAAACACTTCCATTTACAACCAAGGTTGGGCTATTCTTAATTAATATATTCGTAAGAGTTGAGTCATAATTAAAAACAATATAATTCTTTAATAATTTAAGGGACTGAACTAACGGAACAAATTCATTGCGATAAAGTAGAGTCAAAATATTCTTAAATGTAGGAACTTGCCTGGTTTGAGTAGGATGAAAAGATTTTTTGGCCCTTTTACAACAATGATCAACAAACAATGAAGGGTACCCAAGTTTTTGTGCAATGGACTGGATGAGTTGCAGTTCTTCATCAATAAAATCAGGGTCACAAATACGCAAACATCTCAAAAACATAGCAGAAAAAACTGAAATTTTGATAGACTTATGGTGACTCGATAAAAAATGTATGAAACTGTCTACCTGTGTAGACTTTCTGTACACCTTAAATTTATTGTTATGACCCTTTCTCATGATAAGCATATCAAGAAATGGAAGGGATCCATTTTTCTCTCTTTCAGTTTGAAGGTAATACTAGCTTGTCTAAAAATTCCAGTGGGTCACTGTTTCTAGGCCAAAGACAAAGAACATCATCAACATATCTATACCATGGAGGAATAAAGTCCCCTATATTGGGTAGTAATCTAACCTAAGAAAACACCATATAAATACAGGCTAAAGGAGCAGAAAGACAATTACCCATGCTCATTCCAAATATTTGCTTGTAAAACTTTCCGTTTGCTCTAAAAACATTGTCACGCATAACTCTATCAATTTGAGAAATGTATCATGTTCAATAGTTAAATCTAACAGATGCAATTTATCTTTAAGGAATGAAAGTAGGTCATTCACTGGTACTCTAGTGTGATTTTATCAAGATTTATCTAATTCACGTTTCCATTGTGGATCTACATGAAATAAATAAATATATATATATATATATATATATATATATATATATATATATATATATATATATATATATATATATATATATATATCCCTCGCTATTGTATTCGTATTTTACGAATAATGATCGGCAGAACGTTAACAACTGCACCAACAATAACAACAATAGTAACAATAGAATAAAAACAATGGGTAGACTAAATTTTACTTTTAAAAGTAGAAGCAGTACCGGTAGTGAAAAGTGATTATAGTACAGCAGTGGCAGGAATATTAATAATAGTATTAGCAATAGTAGTAATAGCAACAGTTTCAGTAATAAATTAAGCAGTAATATAACTCCGGAAAAAAAATAATCGAACTGCAGCAGTAGTAGTTATAATAGTAGTAATAGAAGTATTATTAGTAGTAATAGTAGCAGTAATAGTAGTAGTAATAGTAATCGCAGAAGTACGAGTAAAAGAAGAAGTAATAGTACTAGTAGTACAAAACAATAATCGAAACATACTAATTATTAAAAAAAAAGAATAATAACAACAGAATATCCACCTGAAAAGTAATTCCAATTTCAGCGTTGACACAAGCACAAGGGCAACATTAACACAGAGGAATAAAAATATACCCAAAACTGTCCCATCAACATGAGCCAACACAACAACACATTGCAACACCTTGAAACTCACCTAACACAACAACAAGGGTATACAAATAAACAGAAGATTTTGTATTGTTAACCTAAATTCATCTAGGCCCCATCTTGCCTTACCTAACCTAGTTAAACTTACCTATTTTAACCTAAGCTAATCTAACCTAACTTAATCTAACCTAACCTAACCTAAACTCGAGAATAAACCCTTAGAGAAATGAGGTCAGGTAATGAAAAGTTATCATCTTCCGTTTAATTTAGAGTGGTAAGTGACCTTGACTTTTATGACCTCTGTGTTCTCAAAAGTTATGATTTTTTTTTCTTTTCTACTTACTCAAAAACTTTCATCCCGAGTGCCAAAACTGTGTCAAAAATGGTCTTCCTGTTTTTAAGTAATAGTTCTGTAACACACACACACACACACACACACACACACACACACACACACACACACACACTATGGAATGGTCCTTTAATAATTTGTAAAATAAGTCACAGGTTGCAGGGCCTTGTAAATTGTGCAGCAGTGGAAGCATTCAACAGATGTACCTCATATGCAAGACTGGGTACAGTTGTAAATAAATTGGCGGAGCATAACCACTATTATTACCACTATCCAACACAAGCAGAGGTGATGGTGGTGGTGTTGGTGGTGTTGGTGATGTTTGGTGGTGGTGTGTGGTTATGTGTGGTGGTGTGTGGTGATGTGTGGTGGTGGTGGTGTGCGGTGATGTGAAGTGGTGGTGTTGGTGATGTTTAGGGGTGGTGGTGGTGATATGTGGTGGTGGTGATGGTGGTGGTGTTGTGTGGTGGTGGTGTGTGTGGTGGTGGTGGTGTGTGTGTGGTGGTGATGTTTGGTAGTAGTGATGACTGGTGGTGGTGGTGGGGTGTGGGGTGGCGGCGGTGTTTGGTAGTGGTGATGTGTGTGGTAGTTGTGGGGGTGTTGTGTGGTGATTTGTGGCAGTCGGATAATTTGGAGACTGGATCAAGGGAGAGACAAGGAGACACGGAAGTAAAGATTAAAGAAAGAAAGAAAGATCGAAAGAGACAGAGAAAAAGAAGATGATTAAGAGGAAAAATAGAAAGAAAATGTCAGAGAGAGAGAAAAAAAATAAAGAAAAATAATGAGGAAGATAAATTAAAGAACGATAGAGAGGGAGACACACACACACACACACACACACACACACACACACACACACACACACACACACACACACACACACACACATACATACATACATACACAGAACAGAAAACAAGAAAGAAAGAAAGAAAAAAGAAAGAAAGAAACACACCAATAATTCCATAAGCCCACTCCATACAATCTTAGACCTCCCCAGAAAATAAATACAATCTTGAAGTATATAAAAAAATTCCAGATTTTAAAATTCCATCTTCTGTCCACAAGTAAAGTGACCGAGAACTTTTGTTCATCCTGGCGCGCCCCCACCCCCCCACCACCCCCCTCTCTAAATTAAACTTTCTCAATGTAAATATGGGAGTTCATACATCATCCTAGGGAAAAAAAAGACAAAACTCATCCCATGACAAAAACGCCTCTAATAATGACTTCATCGTCCTGTAATTAGTAAAGAGTTGAGTTTAACGACATATTGTGTGTAGTTAATGTGTAAGATGATTGGGAATGATGTTGTATTTAATGAGATAATCAGTGGGTGAATTAATGTCGTTGATTAGCTAGTTAAAATGTGGATTAACGAGCTTTTTGTTAGTGTAATTAATTAAGCTTAACGATAAATTCATTGGTAGAGAAAACAGAGCATTATTTCAGGGTCGGATTAACGAACATAATACAATTAATTCTCAAGGAAGGATTAATCAATAGTGTATCAATCATTATCTTCCTTAACTACCGTATCACCACATTTACTTAACGACAATAAAACACTGGTCGAACAATCTCATTAATCATTGGACGAGACGCTTAACGAGGGAGACACCAGGTGATTCATTAGTGGCATTGTGTTGTTTATTTGTCGGGGGTGCCTATTAACGACTCAGTAAGTGCCATTAATAACGTCTAGAGCAGATCCAGCCATATGTCTTTTCCAAAGCTATTATAATCTGGGCTGGGGAGATTATTCTCTTCTCTTATGTTTTATTTCTACCTTTCGTAAAATTTAGTGATAATCTGAGGGGAATTATTATCTTATGTTACTTCTATTTCCATCTTTCGTAACAGTTCACAGATTCACAACTATATTTCGTCACTCCTTATTCCATCTATTCGCTTCCTCTCTTCTCCCCTCTCCTACCCCCTCCTTTTCTTCTCTCTCTCTCTCTCTTAATCTCTCCCTCCGCTTCTTCCCTTAATCATCTCTCCTACACTCCCCCATGCCCTACATTCTCCATCTCTCTCTCTCCACCCCCTTTCCTTCGTTACTTCTTATCCTTACTCTTCTCATTCTATCTCTCCTTCTTTCTCTCCTTCTCTTATCCTATCTCTTCATCTCCCTCCTACATCATCTCTGTCCCTGTTTTCCATACCCCTCATATTTCCCCTTCATCTTCTCTCACCTAACGCCTCCCTACTGACCCAACCTCACCCCACTGCCCTCCCTCACCCCCACTGACCCAACCTCCCCTCCCCTCACCCCCACTCACCCAACCACCCCTCTTTCCCCTCCCACCCCTTTCCATACGTGAAAAATGAGGTCAAAAGGTCACCTATCAGACTTCCCCGGGGCTTCAAAACTCGAACTAGATAATCAATTGAACATCACACAATATCATTAATATCCGAAATTTCATTCAAATATACCTGGTTTTTCCTCTTTGCTGATGGTTACTGAAAATTAAAATGCATTAACAACTTTACCTTTTACATATTACATTGGTTATTTCTTTATCAGTTTCATCTTTAATCACCTGGTTAATACCCTAAGTAGGTCTTTTAAAGTATAGAAATTATGTCTTTTCTTTAATGTGAATTCAGTATATAATATTATTACCTTTAAGAATTAAATTTTTATATTTATATAAGATTAATATTTTTGTTTTAAGTTTCACAGTCTCTCTCTCTCTCTCTCTCTCTCTCTCTCTCTCTCTCTCTCTCTCTCTCTCTCTCTCTCTCTCTCTCTCTCTCTCTCACACACATTAAGAAAATTATACTTTCTTAATACAACTAATGGCACTCATAATAGTCTCCTTTATATACATAATTCTCATATCCTTCCCTATTTCGCTACAGCACACCTCTCTTTGTTACACGCTCCCATCACTGAGAGTCTTATATGTAATGGTCAAATATTTTTCGCTCTCATATATGAAAGATAAGAGTTATTTTATCATTTTTGTCGTACCAATCACTCAGATACAATCAGTCGGTTACAATCCATCAGTTACAATCACTCAGTTACGGAGCAATAAAGCCATTCACCCAATCATGACCTGATTTCCCCTTTAGGTAGGCCAATGAACCAATAGTGCGCATATGATCAGCTTCATCCAATAGTTTCATTTCACATTTGCAATTCGTTTAACCGACCGATACAGATCGCTTTTCAAACCCTAATCGCTGTGAGGATTAACGTCAGTCAGAGCTCATGATTGAAAAAAAATAATGAATTCCTGGTGATATCACAATCGTTTCCTAGACTGTTGTGAAGATTAGGATGATTAAGAAGTATAATTTACATGACCAAGAGTTCCAATCTATTTGTTACAATCTTTGAATATACCTGTAAATATTGTGTTTTTTTTACTTTTACCCGAAAGCAGAAGTGTGTATGTGTGTGTGTGTGTGTGTGTGTGTGTGTGTGTGTGTGTTGACGTGTTTGTATATAACTCAAAAACAGAAGAATCGAAATTGATTTAAACTTGGTAGACGAATGGAGTAATGATTGAGGAAAAAAATTAAACACCAATTAAATATACTAAATCAAAGATCAAATCCGAAAAAAATAAATATCCCTCCTGTCCCTCCCCCTTTAAAAATAAAAATCTACTTTTAAAAACCCATGTAAAAAAATAATGTTCCCTGACGCATGTATACAGTAAGCTCACTCTTGCACACCACGCCACAAGCAGCACCATACTGTTACGCTACATTAATTCAGGGAAGACGCATGATGCCATTAAGGGTTTTGTTCCATAAATCATGAGCACCACTATACCCGGGAACGTCACTAACACCAACACCTCTCTCCCACTCTCTATCCTGACGGGGGAGCTTCACATATGATCTGTTCCACCTGAATATTGATGACTTTCAGGTACCACACCGTTGTCTGTATGTTTTAACAAGGCTTCCGTTTATATACTGTTTATGTCTGTTTATATGTCTCATTGTACATATACATTACGTACATATCCCCCCCCCCTCTCTCTCTCTCTCTCTGTCCTTTTCCCTCTCGTTTTCTCGCTCATTTTCTCTTTCTCGTTCTCTCATTCTCTAGTTATTTATTTCATGCTCTCTCTCCATATCTCTCTCTTTAATTCTTCTTTCTAATTCTCGTTTTCTCTCTATGTTTTCTCTTCCTCATTCTCTCTCAGTGCTGCATATTCTTTCTCTCTCATTTCCCTCTATCCCTTCGTCTTTTCCCATGTTCACACCCTCGTACACTAAAAGATATATTGTAACACACTCGGATTATAAACAGGTGTATATTTCATCATAGTTATTCTCACCGTTAAGAGAGAGAGAGAGAGAGAGAGAGAGAGAGAGAGAGAGAGAGAGAGAGAGAGAGAGGACATCAACAAAATTTGCCATGGAATAGCTAACAAAAGACGAACACGGAAGTAAAGGCGAATGACAACAAATTTCCTATCCCTAATAAAGAAATGTATTGACAAAAAACATCTTTACATATCATCTATTGTATCTCCCAGACACTGTATTCATGAAGTTCCAAACATTTTTATTAATTTCAAACTGATCTTGATATATAACCAAATACGTATGGAAGGTTTAATAGATTTTTTTAAGTATTAATTAATTTTATAATTTTAAATATTTGATATTTTTTAATTATTTGAATAATACGTATTTAATCATTCTGTGTATTTTTCTCAACCTTTTCCTCAAAAGTGTAAATTCATAAGTTTTCAAGCAACAACAACAACAACAACAATAAAAACAAACACAAAAGCCAACAACAAAAGCCATATAACTGAGATAATTACCAGAACAACTTTCTAAACATTCCACAGTTAGGAGAAGTTGTAGCCGCGACAAGTTGTAAACACTGCCAATGAACACAGTTTTATACTGAGTGTGGCGACGGCAGGAGGAGAGCTTCCTTGACGTTATGTTTACTGTTGACACTATATATATACACAAACTTATAAATAGATAGTAGGTAGTAGGCAGCTACCAAACAGGGAGGTACTACCGCCTGGGAAGATATTGGAAGCATAATGTGTTGTCTAATGGGAGACCCTGCTGCCATATGGCCACGAAAATTGTGACCAAGTCCCAGGTTGCTCGTCTGACTTTCTGCCTCATTTACACACATTTGCAGGGTCTCAATTGTTTCTCTTACTATTGACAACACAACATACATATATTATTTCTCACTTTTGATCTTTTTTCCATTATTATTATTATTATTATTATTATTATTATTATTATTATTATTATTATTATTATTATTATTATTATTATTATTATTATTATTATTATTATTATTATTATTATTATTATTATTATTATTATATTTTTGCCCCCCAGGCCCCGATGTGGGTCAGTGAACTTTGCCGGGTGGCCTGATCCCCATAAAAAAAAATAAAGAAAAATAAAAAATATAACAGAACAACAATTAAATATGAAAGGTAGATTGCAGCAAACAAATACAGTACACAGGTGGATAAACAAACTGGTAATCACGCGCACGAAAGGTTGATTCTAGTAAACGAATGGAGAACGGTAGAGTGAAGGCCAATTCGATATTAATGAGACAAACAAAAGGATTAACACAAGCCTGAATATGAATTCCTGTTGGGCAATAAAAGACTTAAGCTTACACACACACACACACACACACACACACACACACACACAGGTAATAGGAATACATTAATGATTCAAGGGCGTGTGGGTGACAAGGAAACACGACACTATTACCTCATGGGCGAGAGAAGAGGCGTTTAAACCGACCATTGAGGTGAATCAGTGTAATGATAGCGATACTGTTCTACTACTACTACTACTACTACTACTACTACTACTACTACTACTACTACTACTACTACTACTACTACTACTACTACTACTTAATTTTATTTTTTAAAACGTGGCCTGCAGCCTCCCCCAATAGCCACACCTTCGCCGCCATTTTATTACCTTAAAATTAACTATCCTAATACATAAGTAGCTACCCTGGCTGTGTTGAGTAAGTTGAGAAGCAGACCTATACCCCATTCAGTGACTGTTGCCTCAAAGTCAATATCTACGATTGTTGTCGGCTTTGGGGCCAATGCTCTCGTTCCCCTGAGGCCAAGCAATGCAGACCTAAGCAGAAAGAAGGACAGTCGACATCTCAACCAGGCTGTAACATAACTTCTGTGCTGCTGCTTCCGTTCTGACTGGCGTAGAAGCATTTTGCACTTGGTCCCATCCTGCCAGAGGTTGTGAACACCAGAGGAATGAAGCTGCCTTGATCAACGTTCTGAATTCTCTCCCCATATGCCCTAATCGTGTTCTCGCTCCTCCTGTGTGCAGCATCGAGAGCTAGGTTGTGATGGCATGCGGCCATGGGATCAAAAATCCTTATATCAAAAAAGGCTCGCTGTCCCCGCGTCCAGAATCCTCGACCCCTGACGTCCACACGGGCTTCGTTGGATGTGTTTGAAGTCTTGTGACGGAGGTTACTACTACTACTACTACTACTACTACTACTACTACTACTACTACTACTACTACGACTATATGTATATATTGTATTACGCACATCTAATATTAGTGTTATACAGTAATTCACACGAGTTATTTGTTATTATTTTGCAGTATCTCTCGGCCTTTCACTGTTCAGTTTTTTGTTTATTTTTCTCGTTCGCTTTTGTGATGCTTTTTATTTATTCAGTTCTATGGAAGAGAGATATATATATATGCATTTTTTTCCCCCATTTTTTCATGGTGTCCCACTGTATATCCTGAAACACACTGACGTTCTCTGTACTTTTCTGTGTTTTTTTCTCTATTTTTCTATACGTCCACCTATGATTCAAATATTTGTTTTGTTTTGTATTTTTAGAAAATATATACCTTTAGGTGAAAAAAAAGAGGAGAATTTATGGTACAAAATTCTCTCTCTCTCTCTCTCTCTCTCTCTCTCTCTCTCTCTCTCTCTCTCTCTCTCTCTCTCTCTCTCACTCTACCCCCTAAAAGACGTCGCCGCTATAAGAGGTTCTTACTCAGCCAAGACAGGCCCCAGTATCCCCGGGTAATTGGCCTAAGTGCATAACCTCACATCAGAAGGTACACGCCCACCCCGCCTCACCTTGTTTCCTGCTAATGGCATCTACATATCCCAACAGGAGGGACCAAATTGAGCTCGTATTTTCAATGTGTATGTGCAGACCTCCAAGACCATTCTATAGAAGGTGTAAAGGAGTGTGGTTGGTGTGTGAGGGAGGTGGTTGGTGTGTGAGGGAGGTGGTTGGTGTGTGAGGGAGGTGGTTTGTGTGTGTGGGAGGTGGTTGGTGTGTGTTTGAGGGAGGTGGTTGGTGTGTGAGGTGGTTGGGTGTGTGAGGGAGGTGGTTGGTGTGAGGGAGGTGGTTGGTGTGTGTGTGTGTGTGTGTGTGTGTGTGTGTGTGTGTGTGTGAAGAGAGAGAGAGAGGTCGTAGGTATGTGAGAAAGAGGTCGTAAGTGGACAGAAAACCGTAAAATATTAGAAAACTCCATAAACGAAAAATAATGTAGAATGAAAGTGTTGAATAATAATGAAGTTCACCTACAGGGAACTAACACATATTAAGACTTAAAACGATAGGGAATAATGATAACTCTTATTACCATTTATAATATATTGAGTTGACTTAGAGCATCGAGCATCACTATAACAGGAGAAAAGAAATATAAAAAAACACACATTATCACATAGATGGAGGAGGAGAGAGAGACTGGATGACGATGAGGCCAATTACATCTACATATTCACAATGGAAGGCTCAAAAGGAGCTTATAAATATGCCTGGGGATGTAGGTGGGGTTATACTGTGTAGTGGAGCTGCTAAGACATAAAGAATTGAAGGGGAAGGGGGGGATTTGTTCACCTATGATTAAAAATGGTGGATATTGACATAGATAAAGTGTGGTTAGTTGTTTATCATTTTAAGAGTTTAATAAAGAGATAGATTGTTGTAGAGTGATGGATTCTTTGCTACAATCAAGAGAGAGAGAGAGAGAGAGAGAGAGAGTTCACAAGATATAACATAAGGATGTGTAACTCTCTCTCTCTCTCTCTCTCTCTCTCTATGTACTCTACGTACTCTATGTAAACATTATCAAAACATCACATTCAATTTATTAACATTTGGAATTATTTCAAGTGCTGTAACTTTATTTTTATCAAAATGGCACAAACAATTTTCAATTGAAACATATAAATGCATTACGAAATTCAAGTCTTTCCCACCAAGTTCATTAATTATCAACATGCAACTAAACTCGTATTTAAATATCACTAAAATCTACTTTTTATTTTTTTCTTCAGTCTGGTACATACTAAGCTGATTACTTTAGTGGGGAGTGAGGGGGGAGTGGGGAGTGAGAGGGGAGAGGAGGGAGAGGGGGGAGAGGGAGGAGAGGGAGGAGAGAGGGAGAGGGAGGGGAGGACTACCTGTCACGAGTGTTATTGAACAAACTGAGGCAATTGTTGTCCTGTACTTTACGTTAATTTGTTCCTTTGTGTTTCTTTACAACCAATGTTACTTTTTTCTGAATGATTGGCCTTTTGAATTATACTATTATGTCCTGAATTATACTAAGTAGCGTTCGGGGATTATCACAACCATCATTTTTTTTTTTACTTTATATCAAGATGAGTAAAGATGATGCTTCTCACTATATCTTAACTGACTTGAATTAAATGGGAAAGTAAGGTTTATGTTCTTCAGGCCATTTGTACTTTTTTCCTCACCCCGGTAATTGGATCCTACGATATTGATGTTATATTCTTGCGCTTCAACAACTAAGACCTTTCAAGAGTATATTTTATATTAGTATAAACAATAATCATCATAAAAGACTAAGCTAGATGCATGTTTCGTCTCTCATGACAACATCTTAGCTAATACCACGACTTGTACACACAAAAAACTGAAGAAACACCCATTATAAAACTCGAACATTTGTTGCCATGCGTGTAAACAATAGTACTCAACGATACTTACGATATACTACACGTACAATATATACACATGTGATAAAGTTAACGTCACCAGTCACTCAGAGTCAAGGATCACTGTGGTACTTTACCTGAATTTTCATACCTGTCTCACTTGTCCTCTCTCACTCTCTCTCTCTCTCTCTTATGACTCATCCAGATAATTACAAACTGACGTATCCAAAGTTGTTCTAGTGTTCTTCATGATATACTCTAATAAGCCATGATATAACTCTTCCAGGTATAATAGACAGTTTTACTAGTTAATATTTGTTACATTTTGGTATAACATTTGTATCATAAAGCCTGATGACTCGATGAATTACAAAAACTAATCAAAAAAAGCTTACCCTCAATTATGTCCATACCCATAAGCCTAGTTTTTTTTTTAATTCCCAAGCACATAGTAAATATCTACCTATTCTAGACAACTCATTTCTGCAGCAACACTGAAGTAGCCACCGGGAATATTTGTAATGAGTTTTGGGATAAGTTTTTAAAATAAATTATATCCGCCAAATATTATTTTCCACGCAATCAGACACAGTAATTTAGTAAGTTGTTGCTACTGTCCGGATAAGTCACGCTACGTTAGGTTAGGTTAGGTTAGGTTAGGTTAAGTCAGGTTAGGTTAGGTTAGGTTAGGTGTAGAGAAGTAATAACTTTTGTCGTACCGGGACTGACCAATAGATTAAATATCCGACTGAAACATCTACGATTTGTTATAAAACACACAAACACACACACACACACACACACACACACACACACACACACACACACACACACACCTGTTGTTGAATTCATGAGGAACAGCTGACTCACTACACCTGTATGAGGGTCCTGTTATATGATAAGCCTGAGGTGGGGAGAGGAGTGAGAGTGGGGAGAGGAAGGATGGGAGTGGAGGGAGTTGAGAGGGAGGTGAAAGAGAGAGGGAAGAGAGAGAAAAAGAGTGCACAGGAGAATGGGGATATGCGAGGGATGAAAGGGAAGCGAGAAAGAGGATAGACAAGGTGAAACAGAGGATGGGGAGGAGAAAGAGTGAAGATGGAGGGAAGAAGAGGAGTGAGAGGGAAGAGAGGGATGAGTGTTTTCAATTTACACTCTCGCTACTTAGTTTTTATGTACATTATTATTATTATTAGTAGTAGTAGTAGTAGTATTAGTATTAGTAGTAGTATTAGTAGTAGTAGTAGTATTACTCGTCACATGCTGCAACATACAGCAAAATACTGTACACACATGTTCATATAAAAACATACTTCTATACATACATTCATACATACATACACACTGACAAGGATAGACACACACACACATACACACAGAACTTTTCAGCCAACCAGCACTTATACATATTATCATTATTTTTACACACACACACACACACACACACACACACACACACACACACATACACACACACACACACACACACACACACACACACACACACACACACTCTCTCTCTCTCTCCACCTGTCTTAACTATTCACTTGACCTAAATGTATCCCTGAGAGAGACAACTTGATTACTTGAGACTTTTCCTAAGAACTGAGAAAATGCTTGAGACTTGTTGACATTTGGCTCGAGTGGTTACGAAACATTCTACCTAAGAATTTGCTTGAGTCCGGATGAGGCAAAAGTTAAAATTTTCTTAGGATGAAGTAATGAGTATGGAAGTGTCTCTGCTTGACGTTGCTTGAAATTTTGAAGGGGATCTGATTGTGAGTCTCAGGGATGTGTTTGTAACTATCCGAAGCTTGTAATTACTTGGAGTTTGTTGAGATTGGTTTGAGACTTTGCTTGCAACTGACATGTCACGCTTTGGTTGTAACTAATGGGGACTTTCCTCGCAATTACTACCTGAAATTGCTTGAAACTATCCAAAACTCTATTTTTAGATATATAATTGCAGTTACCCTAAACTTTGCTTGCACTATACCTAAACTTTGCTTGGAACTACATGAAACTTTGCTTGTTTGACACTGCATGAAACTTCCTTCTTGGGATTCTGCTTTCAGTGTGCACCGTACTGCTTGATGCCATGCTTTTGCATCTATTATGATACACATGTTGAGATTCTGCGTGCGAGACAAAGACTGCTTGAGATTCCTTGTGAGAGTGAGAGAGAGACTCGAGGAGACAGATGTCAGGCGGCGCGTCTCAGGGAGCAAATGACGAAAGTTTTGGTAGTGTCGACCGGCGCCGTCAATCACCGAGGCAGAGAAGAACTTGGCTTTAATGTTCCCACCACGGTACAAGGTGGAGCGCCCTCCACGGTACAAAGTGGTGCACTCTCCACGGTACAAGGTGGAGCGCCCTCCACGGTACAATGTGTTGCACTCTCCACGGTACATGGTGGTACACCCTCCACGTTACAAGGGGGTGCACCCACCACGGTACAAGGGGGTGCACCCACCACGGTACAAGGTAGTGCACCTTCCACCTTATAGCTCCACGGTACACATTATTGGACCCTTTACAATGCAGTTCCTCGATACACAGTATTAGACCTCCGTCCATGGTACAGCTTCACGAAACAGTGGTGCATCTTTCCAAGCTAAACCTCCAAGGTACACTCTGGTACACTAAAGTGGTATACCCTCCACGTTATAGCTCAACAGTGGTGCACCACCTACGGTAAAACACCAACGTCCACAGAGGTAAATGATGGAAGATAAATCCTCAACGGACACACCAGACCTGAACCTCAACTCAGACCGTATACAAGGAAGCTCTGCAGGACGAGGTAAAGAGACTATATGAGACGCCACCTGTGAACAACAACACAGGATAAGTGACCTGCCTCTCACAACACATAGAAGGGCTGCTTGTGACACATTATAATACGGCTTAAGAACACAATGTAGATCATGGATGTCATTATCTATATTTCAGCGAGAATTTTATCTCAGTGGTTGATAATTCAGAATTCCTATTATATCTGCATAGAAAATGGGAGTCTATGAACATTTTTAGAACTTATAGAGTTATTTTTACCTTAATGCTGTTGAACAGCAAAATTTGCCCACTGAGCTAATTTTCACGTAAGAACATAGAATTCTAACTAATTTTAGAAAAACATTTATACTTAGCTTTATGACTCATGAATTTAAAGATCCTGAATATACAGTATGTTTACTACTGGATCAACTGCATTGTTTTCTTGATTCTTCTTAATTGAAAAGTAATGAACGTAATACAAATTAGTCTATTTATTCTCATATTTAAGCAGAGGCATAACAAGGAATATATTTAGGTGATATATTTACTCATTGACAGATTAATTTACATTTATACTCGTCAACATCACTTAAGGTTGTACATGTTGTTAAATCTGTTGCATAATGGGTCATGTTTTGGTCAAATATTGTCTTTCTTTCTTTTGTAGTTAACCCAAAAATATTTACAGTTCATCATCGCTGCCAATCAAAGCTTCCATCTGTCCTTGTCTTTGTAATTCTATAACAGCTTTCAATTCAGTTTTGATCCAACATATATGGCCACCTCCGACTGGCTTACTGAAGTGGTCAACACCTGCCTGCCGGACCTGCTAGCACTGTACACGCCACAACACGTAAACACCGAGGTCACTAACACGTAAACAATGACGTCACTAACGCGTAAACACTGACGTCACTACGGAACACTCTATGGCAAGGCTGTGAGAGAACGTCGTACCCAATGTTCAGAGATCCTCACCAAGGCTCACCAGATAAAAGAAATTATAATACACAAGACTGTACCAATACTAATACTGATTTATAGACCTGACTCAAGTTCATTCACTACCAAGATACGGGAAAAGCACTTACATATAGGCAGGCAGAGATGAGGCCACTCTACATGATGATGCAGAACACAAGATGGGATAGATTACGTATCATAAGAGTAAGAGATGGAAAAACAGACGAACCAGATAGAAGATATATACCCAGAGACTCACAAGCATTTAGAGAGCAAACGTGGAGACGAAAAAGCAAAACAAATTGTTGGATGTGGAGTTCCGGAGAGAGAGAGAGAGAGAGAGAGAGAGAGAGAGAGAGAGAGAGAGAGAGAGAGAGAGAGAGAGAGAGAGAGAGAGAGAGAGAGAGGTGGGGGTCAGGGGAAAGGAGACGTCGAGGAAACCTTTCACACATCTTACTTGCGAGTAAAAGATATAAATAAGAAAGAGATCTATTCTAAGATGAGATCCTGGAAATATACGATAGAAATATATTGTTATAAACTGAAATATACAATAAATATATACATAAAGAATATATTTCACTGAGTTAGAACTTATAAAACATCTGACAGGTTAGGATATACATGTTGTGTTTACCCAATAGAGAGCCAGCAGCTTGGAGAGGATTATCTGGTGATATTTGTCCCAAGACGATTATGTAAATTTCGCTCATTTGACTAAAGTGTTGCTGACTCACCAAGTGTACTGTGAAAGTGTGCTTTTGTGAATCACTTATATATGTACTGTGTAGGTGTACTTTCTCTACCACTTATACACTGTTTAGGTGTACTTTCTTTACCACTTATGCACTGTTTTGGTGTACTTTCTTTACCACTTATGCACTGTTTTGGTGTACTTTCTTTACCACTTATGCACTGTTTTGGTGTACTTTCTTTACCACTTATGCACTGTTTTGGTGTACTTTCTTTACCACTTATGCACTGTTTTGGTGTACTTTCTTTACCACTTATGCACTGTTTTGGTGTACTTTCTCTACCACTTATACACTGTTTAGGTGTACTTTCTTTACCACTTATGCACTGTTTTGGTGTACTTTCTTTACCACTTATGCAATGTTTTGGTGTACTTTCTTTACCACTTATGCAATGTTTTGGTGTACTTTTATGAACCACTTGTGAAGGTATCCTCTAGTGAACCATTTGTGTATCTTTGTATAGATATACAGTACCTCAATATACCACATGTGGACACTGTTGGTATACTTTAGTGAATGTTTAGACGTATACACAAGTCATCAGAAAGATTTATATTTTGATTGTGTATATATAATCCACTGAACTATTGTATATAATGTTTGTTTATACCCGTGAAAATTTGGTGTATTACGTATATGCATTTCAGGATATATATATATATATTTATGTATGTATATCTGTGTAATGTGTAATTGTATATCTTCACTACCCTATGGTAAAGAGAACCCACACACAAGGTAATATTTACACACTCAACATACTAAACCACATTCTAGATTCTCAAAAATGCATACAACAATTTGTTTAACCTGAAGTCTGTTACACGAGAACAACATTTATGGTAGAGTCTTATTGCAATGTTGACTTTTAATTCTGTGTTTAAATGATACTTAGATGTTCTCTTGTTTACTGAGCAATGGAGAAATATTTACCTTATGAAAGTTTAGGTTTCAGATTTCTGGAGCTAGGTGGTTTAGGTGAAAGAGGGAGGGAGGGAGGGAGGGAGGGAGGGAAAATGTTCAAGTGGTGTTGTTGATCACTAATGAACCTTCACTGGTGGTGGTGGTGATTCAAGTGGGTTCCCTACTAATGAGAAAGCGCCAGAATAAAACAAGTATAAAAGCTAATCAGTCACTCCAAGGTATCGAACACTGTTCAAGTGAATGCCGGAACACGATCTCATTGTGACAACTCGAACTCTCTTTGACTGAGACCCGTGACGTATCGTTTGATGATCTGGAGCTTCGAACCTTCGCTAATGATGTGCGTGTATGTGTGTGCGTGTTGAGATAAAAGTCACAGTGCTTTTCTGTGCTTAATAACTAAATGAGGTAAGTTTATCAAGAAAAAACCCACTCAGGTTCTCCTCAGAGGAAGACCCACTCCACTAATGATGAAAACAAGTATATTAAACAGTGTGTATTTATTGGTCTGAAAATATCTTGAGGTACGAACTGAAGTCTCTTTCTTGTCTGATATATCAAGTGTTGTGGCAGACCTCACTCACTACAGGGCCCTCACTCTCTCTAGGGTCCTTACTCTCTCCAGGGTCCTCACTCTCTCTCCAGGGCCATCACTCTCTCTCTAGGGACCTCACTCTCTCTCCAGGGTCCTTACCCTCTCCAGGGTCCTTACTCTCTCCAGGGTCCTCACTCTCTCTCTCCAGGGTCCTCACTCTCTCTCCAGGGCCATCACTCTCTCTCTAGGGACCTCACTCTCTCTCCAGGGCCCTCACTCTCTCTCTCCAGGTCCCTCACTCTCTCCAGGGTCCCTCACTCTAGGGTCCTCACTCTCTCCAGGGCCCCCACTCTCTCTCTCTCCAGGGTCCCCACCTCCTCACCACCCAGGGCCCCCACCTCTCCAGGGCCCCACTCTCTCCTCAGGGTCCTCACCTTCACCAAGGACCCTCTCCAGGGTCCCCACTCTCCTGCCAGGCCCTCACTCTGTCCAGGGCCCCACCTCACCCAGGGCCCTCATCATATTCAAGGCCCTCACACACTTCCAGGGTCCCCACTCACCACTCACTCCAGGGTCCCCCACCACTCACACCAGGGCCCTCACTCTCTCTCCAGGGACCTCACTCACCCAGGGCCCTCACTCCTCCAGGACCCCACTCACTCCAGGGCCATCAATCACTCCAGGACCCTCACTCACTCACTCACTCCAGGGTCCTCACTCACTCACTCCAGGGTCTTCACTCACTCACACCAGAGCCCTCACTCTCTCTCTCACTCCAGGGCCCTCACTCACTCCAGGACCCCACTCACTCCAGGGCCATCAATCACTCAAGGGCCCTCACTCACTCAAGGGCCCTCACTCACTCCAAGACCCCACTCACTCCAGGGCCATCAATCACTCAAGGGCCCTCACTCACTCCAAACTCTCACTTACTCACAATTGGGCCTGATTTGTTAGTTAGTTTTCTCCTCAACACCCGAGAAAGGAAGGAAGCAGTTAGTTAGGGCAAAGTTTCAGTGAATTTTGGAAGTCATTTTGATCGCCATGACTCTAGATTATATGAGGCAGATTGATACGACCTCACATCTTCACTTAGGGGGGAAAATAACGACGGAACTTCTCAGAATTCATCTGTCTCATAATTTACGTGAGTCAGGTGTTTTCTCTAAATCACCAGTTAGTGTGAGAAGACTCTATACACAAATTTTGAGAACCTAACACCATGGTTCGTCTCTGTCTCGTGTTGTCTTTGTGGCTATTTGTTGTGTTATATCGTGTGTCTCTCCCTCAGCCTCACCAACAACTATAAGAACCTTTCACATCCTACGTCAAAGATCCTCATGAGAGTATCACTGCCTAAAAGAGTCTTGCCAGGATCTTTCATTTATACAGTGATAGAAAAGTCCCTGTTCACTACTGTCAGAGATATGATTATGTGTAGGGTTTGCCTTATGTACTGGTAGGTCAATAACAGGAGCAACGTTTACTTTTGTAACTGTATTTTCAATTACAAATAAATTTCCAACAAAACAATAACAAGAACATATGTACATGGTATGATTAAGAGTCCTTCACATTCATATCATCAACTCTATTCTCTTCACCGAATCCGTCCATGCAGATCACTACTCCCGATTTTCCTGTCCCTTCCGTCGCCGTTCCTCTAACCGTTACCTGCACACGCCGCTGTTCTTTTCCTTTATCGCTCTGTCAACTGTCACAATCAATCAACACTGTCTCCTTTTCTCCCACTCTTCCAACCGTCACTTCCAATCGACACTGTCCCTTCCGTCGCCACCCAGCTGCTCGTCACTTTCTATTACCAATCTCCTCCGTCTCTCAGTCACCACCAAGCCTGCTGTCACTGCTCCGTCAATGATCACTTTTGCTCGTGGCAAATATGCTACTTCACACTCAGTCGCCAGGATCCACCGCTCTTTCATCATGCTATCAGCCAGGGCATATGCTAAATTAAAAATCAATGGAGGCTTGCGCCACCGACCTGACCTGTATAACATTCGTAGCTCGACTGCCGGCTCACCCTCCCACCTGCCTACCATACATCCGTCTGTTGGAGTTGGCGCCAAACAAGCGGCAAACTGCTGTTACGCCAAACACTGGCTATTCATCCTGACAGCTACATTGTTATATACCTTGTTCTATTTACTGTGACCTTTCCAATGTTAACTGTAAGCAGAAAAAAGGCAAATTACCATATCTTTAGTTTTTTTTTTTATAGTGCACAAGGACTTTATAACACCCTGACAACTTACTAAAGACATGAATTCTGTTGGTTAATATATACGGTTCTATTATATTGTTAGAAGTAGTGTTCCTCGTGTGGTCTGCACTCTGCGCGTCATCCGGGGTATATTCTCCCGGTTTTTTAAGAGTTCAGTCATTAAAACTTTCTCTTAACAAAGAAATTAATGTGGGAATATATCTAACTATCTCAAACTGCTTCACGTGCTACATAGATTATCGAAAAGTATAAGCATTGAAATTTCCTCATAATTTTATATGTTATGAATCTAATTAACTTAGTCACCCTCTAAGAAAAAAATAAATTCTCAATGATTTATACATTAAGACCCTCACCTTCCCCTCCCTCTTCCTGGAGACAGGATGGCGTGCTAAACTTACCTTCCTATCCCACGACACAAAGATATGAATTCTCAGAAATTCTTATTTACAGTTTACGTCTTGACTAGAGATGTGAGAACGAATCTACAAGACTCAAGGAAGCTAATGCACACGAAAGATTTCTCAAAGAACCTTACGCTACATTTCCCTCGACGGTAGATTCTGAGAAAAACAAAACTGGCGTTCTTTGTGCCTGTTAGTGCAGGATATTACTGTGAGCCGGAGTTACTGTGTTCCCAGCAGAGACCACGAGGCACTCTAGACGTTGGGAGAGAGAGAGAGAGAGAGAGAGAGAGAGAGAGAGAGAGAGAGAGAGATTCAGGTATATTTTATCTCAACATAGAGCAAGGTGCACAACATACTCCGGTCGTCTGGGGGCAAAGGCGGAACTGATACATTTTTTAGAGAAGCCAGACGACTGAGGAAGTGTGTTTGTGAAGTAGAGAAACTAGAGAGAGTATTAATGGAAGATGAAAGAAAATGAGAAAAATTGAGATGTCAGTGTGTGTGTGTGTGTGTGTGTGTGTGTGTGTGTGTGTGTGTGTGTGTGTGTGTGTGGGTGTGTGTGTGTGTAGGTGTGTGTGTGTGTGTGTGTGTGTGTGTGTGTAAATAGAGACATAGAGAGACGAACAAAGATTTAAACAGCTCAAGGCTCAGGGTTCGCCACTCGTCACAGAAACAACATGTGAGAGAAAGGACGATATTATTACCTTACAGAGAGACAACAGCAGCGTTTATTCTCCCCAGGTGAGAGACAGTCATCCTATTGTAACAGAGAGAACTTATTTGTTCTCTCTCAAAAAAGTGTCTTTACGATTTTGTGTGATACAATATGACACAACGGACGAAGGATATTGCCAACACTGTCGAGACAATATGAGTCATGGTGTTCATTTTGAAATTCACCGGACCCTTCCGTACAGATACTTTTTTGGGAGCGAGTGTTACACTTAACATGAACAAGAGTCGGGGAGATTAGTCTCTCTATCTCAAAAGTGTAGAGGTTGAGAGACACAATCATTTAACTATATTATCCTAATCTTCTTCTAACAAATATCTGACTCCATTTATCACATAACAAAGTCATGAATGCATTTATTCACTACTACTACTACTACTACTTCTACTACTACTTATAATAATAAATAATGATAATGATAATGATAATGATAATGATAATGATAATGATAATGATAATGATAATGATAATAATAATAATAATAATAATAATAATAATAATAATAATAATAATAATAATAATAATAATAATAATAATAATAATAATAATAATAATAATAATAATAATAATAATAATAATAATAATAATAATAATAATAATAATAATAATAATAATAATAATAATAATAAAAATAATAATAATAATAACAGCAGGTCTAACTCTTCTCCCACACAAACGTAACACAACATTATCATCACTTCACAAACTTCAAGAGCGAAATAGAAATATCCTTTGCAAGCGAGTTTACACCAAAGACTCATCACAGGCGACAGAAACGAGAGCAAAATCACGTTTGGCGACAGGAAAACGCTAAATAACCTTTCAGACACAACATGAAAAAGGAATTCCTCACAAGACAACAGCCAAAAAGTCTTAAGATATTAACTCTGTAAAACCATGGTAGAAATTGACAGGATATGTAATAAACTCTTAGGGAGCTGAACTGTACACAGGAATGCATTGTAGAAAATTCTCACCAAACGCTTTTAAAGATTAGATAAAGAGACGTAAAGAGAACGCTAAGAATTGGTCATTGTCTTTGGGCTTTTTTAGCCTTGATTTGATATAAGACAATCCTCACACGTAAACAATAGCCACCAAAACAAATTTAGTGATGACAATTAATTTTTTTAATGATTTAAGATAGAAATTTAACTATAAAATCAAACCCCTCTCTACAATATGAAAATACTATAGAGAGGGGGGTACTCTCTCTCTCTCTCTCTCTCTCTCTCTCTCTCTCTCTCTCTCTCTCTCTCCCAGACAAAGCAGACGGAAGGTGGAAATTCGCACACACTTTTAAGGAAAAGGTCAACCGCCCGGCTTCCTCCCTTGAGAGTAGAGGAGACCAGACATCTCCATCGTCTGGGAGGACAAGAAGGATATCCAGTTTATTTTGGTCGACGAAAATGGGCAAATCGGGAGTAATTTCTCTCAGAGGGCACGATTTACCCCCTTCCTCTTCCCCACCTGAGGTACAGAGGGTAAGATTTACTCTCCGGCTCTGGGGTACCGAAGAGAAGAATTACCCCATGCCTGAGATACAGAAGGCATGATTAACCCCATGCCTGAAATACAGAAGGCATGATTTGCCCCTCACCTATAGCACATATTACAGATGTTACCCTAAATTAGGTACTAAAGGCAGAATTTACCTTATTGCCTAAGATAATGCGACCAGCAATTACCTTAACTTCAACTACTGAATGCAGGATTTACCCCCTACGAAAAATAAAGATGGCAGGATTTACCCCTTGCCTAAGACAGAACACAGGTTTTACCCCCCTGTCTGAGGTAAAGGAAACAAAATTTACCCCCTACCTGAAGTCCAGAGCCCAGAATTTACCCCTTGTTTGTGGTGCCTCTCAACGTCGGGAGAAATTTAGTTTACGACGTAGTGAGTACATGAGAGAGAGAGAGAAATGAAGAGAGAAGAAAACAAAAAGAGGTAAAGAAAAAAAGGGAAAGGAGAAGAAGGAAAATATAGATAAATGAAGAGACAAAAAAAGAAAAAAGTTGGAAATGGAGAAAAGAAAGAAAAAAGAGAAAAATAACACACACATAGACCCACCTACAGTCAATGGAACATAATATAATATAGTTATATATTAGGATATTAAAATTATAATATAGTGATAATAAATGACAAAGGTAATTAGTTTGTTATTCAATCATTCTTATCACGGAATTATAATATTTTATGTAATTTCATGTCCTTTCTCTCACTTAACAATACTGATCAAACATTCTCTCTCTCTCTCTGTGTGGCGGGTCATCATTGTTTATCTTCCAGTCTTCCACTAAGTTGAACCACGATTCCAGCAGCTGTGTTTTTAAGACCTGGCCGCTGTCTGCAACTGTCTGCACACTTAGACATCTCCTTCACAATATTGGAGTGTAAATACAGACTAGATGAAGTTCTTAAGTGGTGACCATTGTGAATTAGACAAGTTGGGAAGAAACAGTCACGTTATTTTTTGTGCTGGTAACTTCTAATATTGTGATACCGTTAAGAGTAAGGATGGTGATGTTGTGGCCTTGGTCGTAGACGTTTTTTTTTATTACTGTTTTAATACAAGTGACTGAGATATGCTGTAGCCTTTACCGTTCACCTACTACCTTCACCTTAAGAACGATTCTAGCATCACACACACACACACACACACACACACACACACACACACACACACACACACACACACACAGAGCAGGGATGATGGCAATACCCTCTCTTGACTAGACTAGCTGACGGAAAAAATATGTAGGTATAGAGATGTATCTCTGAATGGTGTATCAAATATTAAATGAGGATTCCAGAACCGTATGTGTAATCCCGAATGTTTATGTAATCATACGTTCATTGGTGTGATTGACTGACGAATTCAATGACACCAGATTATTAGTCAAATATGGTTTAATGGTATATGATTATGGTAATTGATGTGGGATTTAATTACAACTAAAATTTTACCATCAAATGGGTCTCCTGTTTGTCTGTTTCTTCTTCTCTGATGCATTTCCTCCCCATCTCCTGCTCTCCCTCTCCATCACCCACTCTCCCTCACACTCACACTCTCTCACACTCCCCCATCCTCATTCCCACTTTCCCTCTCCCACCAGAATATCATTTGTTCCCAGAGACACATTACCATAGAGTGCGACACGCTCTATATCTCTCCCTGGCTCAACCTTGCGAGAAGAAACAAAAAAAGTATAGTTTTATAACATGATTTTCGCTTTAATTTATGTTTCTTTTTACTAACCACAGCTGAGGGTGCACGGTATCAACAACAACGGACGGACGCACGCACGCACACACGCACGCTCTCTCTCTCTCTCTCTCTCTCTCTCTCTCTCTCTCTCTCTCTCTCTCAATGTTGGTAACTAACTTTAAACATAAATTAAAAACTAACTCGATTATTTCCTTTTTACAGTATATATATTTTTTTTATCCTTGTTTTCTGACATTTTTCAGCTTATAAATTGAGGCAAATTAACAGGGGAGGATAGAGGGGCAGGAGAAGGAGGCTGAGACAAGGGGAGTAGGAGGAAGAAGACACAGAGAGAGGAGGAGGAGGAGGAGGAGGAGGAGGAAACGATAAAGAGGTGCGTGGAAAAGGCAGAGGGAGGAGGAGGGAAGGGCACCGGGAAAATGAGAGAGAGAGAGAGAGAGAGAGAGAGAGAGAGAGAGAGAGAGAGGAGGAGGAAGAAGAGGAAGGAAAAGGAAGAGGAAAAAGAGATAGGAGGAGGAGAAGAAGAATGAGGAACACGATCAAGAGAGAGAGAGAGAGAGAGAGAGAGAGGAAAATAATAATAATAATAATATAAATGAACGCGGCCACTTTGAACGCAATAAATTTTATAAGTGTACACCCCAGTTGTTTAATTTGGTCAATATTTCTCTCCCAATTGACACCAAACCCCACCTCCTCCCCCCCCCCTCTTTTAAATATTTGTTCCCTTTTTTTTAATAAATAGAGAATTATTACGCCTTTAATTAACAACAGGACTGGTAGGGTAATAAGTCATGAAGGGCAACACGAGGTCTGGGGTATTGTGTGGTAGGTCGGGGGGAAATGGGGTTGCGTTAGGGTGTTTAATTTTCAGTTGATCCGTGGAAATGTGTGCGTGTGTGTGTGTGTGTGTGTGTGTGTATGTGCGCATCTACTTGTTTATACATGAGAGTAGACTAAAGCAAACAGCCCCATTTTTTTCTGCACTGACACAGGTAGTAAGAGAGCTCTCACAACCACGAGGCTCCCGGGACGTGACCTAGTGAGGGAGGGACGCAGTATAATGTGAGCATAATGTTCAGCTTACTAATGATCTGCTTTACGTGTAACAGATTTTACCCTGAAACATTTTGAGGCAGGAAAAAAATAGTATATTTTTTTACGAGGAAAATGTTGGTAAATATCTATATTAATTGTTCTAATTTACGGAGACATTTTTATTTTTTAATATTTAACTTAATGTATTTTATCTTCAATATGGATTATGTTAATGAGGAACATAATGAGGATGATTTTTAATGAGGTTAGCTATATTTAACCTTAGTAGCTCCCCATAAAACAGTATGGTTTATCTTCCATATTTTATACCGTCACACTAAGCAATAACCTCATCCTGGTACCATTAATTTTATCCATTGATGCATCTATCATTACCCCCTGATTTTGATACTATGGTAACTTACTTTCTTCTTTCTATCTTAATAATAAATTACAGGAAATATCAAAGAATCTGTATAAAATAGTAGTAATGTTTTTTTTATATATATGATCTCTCTCTCTCTCTCTCTCTCTCTCCGAAAGCTGTATGAAGTGGACACACACACACACACACACACACACACACACACACACACACACACACACACACACACACACTTTTCAGAATGCCTTCCAGCTCATAGACGAAAGTATAAAATTAATTTCAGAAGGTAAGGAGGAGCCTGTATACCCAGCACTTGACGACCTGCAGGTTACATAAGACGCGCACAGGAGGAGGAAGACTTATACTGTTATGAGGTGTGAGGGATAAGAGATGAGGTGTGTGTGTGTGTGTGTGTGTGTGTGTGTGTGAACAACTACGTTGGACTGGCCATGTTACCCTCTTGAACGACAGTAGACTGCCAAAGCAGCTACTTTACAGTCACCTAACGAATAATAAACGTAACGCTGGCGGGCAACTGAAAAAGTATAAAGATAGTCTTAAGGCAAACCTGAAAACGTACCAAATCGACCCCCTCACCTGGGAGACGATCACTCCACGTCGTAACGCTTGGAGGAGCACCACACGAGAAGGTGTCAATAGTTTCGAGTTAGCCCGACTGCAAACCGAGGCAGACATGCCCCAACGCCGGGAAGACGCTGCCACCGCCCCTGCCGCAGTAGATGGAGCCCTCCACATGTGAAACGAATGTGGACGACGCTGCGGGTCCCGTATCGGTCTCTTTAGTCACCTCAAAACTCACCAATGAAGGTGACATCCTTAATAACTCATACCATATTGCCATAGCTGGATGATCGTCATACTCGATTCCGAGTGACAGCAAAGTTGCAGCAGTGTGTGTGGGGTACATGACAGACCGGGAATGCACGCGTATTAATATATATTTAGAGCTATAAGCTAAATCTCCTATGAAATATATAAATGTTATGTGCAATATTTATCCATTCATATACAATATTTTTTTCCTCTTTTCAAAATTAAAGCTTCATGAAAAAAGCAAATAAGAAAAAGGAGTTTAACATAATTTGGTCATCAACTTTTAACCTTTTTTTAAACACATAAAAAACGACGTAAAAACGACTATACTTTTTATTTCGTTTAGAAAAATAGGAAAGTGAAAAAAAAGCACCGGAAGGGGACAGATGGACGGCTGTGTACAGCAGTAAAGTGAAACATGTGTTTATGTCGCCCTGGAAGTCTGGATCATTTTTTCAACCTTTCACGGCAGAAAAAATGAAACACCAACACAAATTCAACGAGAAGTCCTTAAATGTTTTCGTTTCATAAAGAGACAAAATAATATGACATATAAATATATAAAACACTACAATCTATATCACTCACTATAAAACATATAACAGTATACAGTATATCGCTCATCATTAACGTATAGACGCAGGTTATTACAAGACAATCAACACAGAACAACTTGCCTGACATAATTACCACCGTGTGACCTCTGACCTCCAGGAGGCTGTGTTGGTTCCCAGGCCCGTGTGATGGATGGGATAGATGGTAGAGGCGGCAGACCAGGTCAACGTGAGAGCTATTTTCTATATTTATGTTCATACAAGGTCATAAATTAGCTAGGCAGACCACCACAGGCCGCTCCTCCTCCACTTTACCCCACGTGTACACAAATTGGTTTTGATTTGTGTGTGTGTGTGTGTGTGTGTGTGTGTGTGTGTGTGTGTGTGTGTGTGTGTGTACAGAGACAGTGAAAAAGAGAACAGGAGACAGAAACATTGAGAGAGAGAGGGAAGGAGAGTCAGACAAACACACACACACAGAGAGAGAGAGAGTAATGAAACAGACGACAAACACACATTCACACACACACACAGAGAGAGAGAGAGAGAAGAGAGAGAGAGAGAGACCAAATTTGTGCTTATTGCCAAATTGCATTTACCATGGGTTAGTGCGTGGTTGTTAGTGAGCTGTGTGTGTTGTTGTTGATAGCTGAATTGAGAGAGAGAGAGAGAGAGAGAGAGAGTAGAAAAGGAAGTAAAATCAGGATGCACCAGTTAATATTATGAAAAATGGTACACTAGAAATTAAATCTCAAATCAACATCTCTCTCTCTCTCTCTCTCTCTCTCTCTCTCTCTCTCTCTCTCTCTCTCTCTCAGCTAAGGTACAGGACACACAAGACTATAATAACGGCTCACCAGCATTATATATGGGAGTGAATTAAAGTATTTAGAATTATTTACTACTGGTACGTGACAGATACTTTCCCCCAACTTTCTCTAAAAGTTTAATCTCTCTAAGGAAAGTTGATCACCACTTTTAGTTAAGCTGAGTTGTATAATTCCGGAAATTCTGCCGTAGGTGGATTAGTACTTCCGACTCAACAGGTAAAAGTCAGAGGTAAGATGTTGACGTCAGGGTTAGGTTAGGTTAGGTTAGGTTAGGTTAGGTTCGGTTAGGTTAGGTTAGGTTAGGTTAGGTTTAAGTCATATCTAATTCACGCTTATTAGTACCTGACAACCTATATATTCAAGTTGTTGTGAGGTTGTGAAGGTGTTGTAATGTAGGCTGTTCGTGTGTGAGTCTGGTGTTGTCTATTTATATTCTAGTCCAAACTGTTTTATATTGTTATATTTTATGTGTGTGTAAAGTAACCACAATACAAGAAGACTCAATAACACGACTTTTGGCTTTTCACCTTTTGCACGATATACACCGAGTTGACTGCTGGATACGAATCATTATGCGGGAGTTGTCTCGTTGACGGAATGAAAAGAAAATTAATGATGACTTTGACAACCACAGTATCTAACTGAGTGCCGTTGGTGAGGAGTGAAGAATAGAGTCCCCCATACATCATCATACCATCTAGGGACTGAATTATTACCATCGGAAAAATATAGTAAGGAGGACATCAAACATATCCTATTTGACAACCAACAACAAAAAAAAAAAAATCGTTGTTCGTCAATCAATAAAAAGCTGACTTCTATACATGTGTGATTACCTTAGCTGTTACCTGAAGAGCCTGGGAAAAAAGATAGGCAAAACACCTTTCTTGAGACATGAGAATGAGAGAAAGAGAGAGAGAGCAACAACACCAAGCAAAGGGAAATGGAAGAGTATAGGTATGAAGCGACAGCAACGAGATAGACCGAAATGATGAGAGGAAGATGGAGAGGTAGGAGAGGTAAGGAATGTCAGGAAAGGGTAAATAGAGAATAAGAAAACATGAATAACTGGAAGGAGAATGTAGGAAGATGAAGAGTCGGTAGGAGGAGACGTCAACGAGAGAGTGAAGTGACGAGAGGAAGGGGAGAAGGAGAGGGGAGTTAATGGCGAAGAAAATAAAGGAAGGGGGAAGGAGAGTGAGGCAAATTAGAGGAGGTGAAGGAGAATGGGAGAATATATCAAGATGAGTGGAGAAGAAGACGATAAAGAAGGGGAAAAATTAAGGTAAAATGTGAGATAGGGAGGAGATAGGTGTAGAGAGATAAGAGGAGAAAGAGTGAGTCTACATCACCATCAGATATACGGCCATGTCAACAGGTGAACAGAAGTAATCATAAACGTGGTTAATGTTGAACCATAGAAAATTTACTCATGAGGAACCTTGAGTATAGAGACAAAATAAGGCTTCTGAATTTATTTTCTCTCGAAAGACATAGAGTGAGGGGCGATATGCTCTAGGTGTATAAATGGAAGTCAGGGCTAAACAAAAATGATATCACAAA
Source organism: Homarus americanus (assembly GCF_018991925.1). Taxonomy (NCBI): domain Eukaryota; kingdom Metazoa; phylum Arthropoda; class Malacostraca; order Decapoda; family Nephropidae; genus Homarus; species Homarus americanus. Next base: position 45,012 of record NW_024724189.1, on the reverse strand, counting down.
GGTACTTAAATTATCCAACCAGGAGCGAACTCGTAGATTTAGGCACGATAAGTAAACATTGATTTGGAAATAAAGTAGTGGATGAGTGGAAAAAGTTACCAAACATCATCATTAACTCGAATACGCTGGATAGCTTCAAATATAGGTTGGATGAATATATGACCAATAGAGGTCGGGTGCAAACGGGACTGCCTAGTATGAGCCAATAGGCCCACTGCAGTTTCCTTCATTCTTATGTTCTTATATGAACAAATAGTGTAAACAGGAGACTACATATAAGTATAAAATATGAACGATGAACATCTGAACATAAAGCTTTTGTACGTGTGAACATATATACAATTTAACGTAAGAACTTTTGAATAAGCGAACATAGGAACATTTATAAGTGTGAACATTTGAAGGTATGAACGTATGAGCGTATGATCATTTGAACATATGAACATAAAACTATTTTAACCGTATGAACGAACGAAGGTAAACACGAAGGACAACATAATTTTAGAGTGAACATATGAACAGGTTAGGTGAGCATACATAAGTATATTAAAACACGAGACTATAGTGGTAAGAAGAGAAGACCATGTATGTATGTATGTATGTATGTATGTATGTATGTATGTATGTATGTATGTATGTATGTATGTATGTATGTATGTATGTATGTATGTATGTGTGTATGTACATATGTATGTATGTATGTATGTATGTATGTGAACATATGAACAGGTTAGGTGAGCATACATAAGTATATTAAAACACGAGACTATAGTGGTAAGAAGAGAAGACCATGTATGTATGTATGTATGTATGTATGTATGTATGTATGTATGTATGTATGTATGTATGTATGTATGTATACCATATATGCATATATGTATGTATGTATGTATGTATGTATGTATGTATGTATGTATGTATGTATGTAACATGTATGTATATGTATGTATGTATGTATGTATGTATGTATGTATGTATGTGTGTATGTATGTATGTATGTATCTGTGTGTGTATGTATGTATGTATGTATGTATGTATGTATGTATGTATGTATGTATGTATGTATGTATGTATACATATATGTATGTATGTATGTATGTGTATGCCTGTATGTATGTGTGTGTATGTATGCTTATGTATGTATGTATGCATAGCAATACATGTATGTATGTATGTATGTATGTATGTATGTATATGTATGTATGTGTGTGAAATAACTAATGTGTATATATATATACATGTATGCTTAATGTGTGTATGTATGTATGTATGTGTGTATGTATGTAACAATGTATGTATGTATGTGTGTATGTGGCAATAATAGCTGTAATGGCAGCTGTATGTATGTATGTATGTATGTGTAATGGCAATATACTCTATATATGTATACATCATATGTATGTATGTAATGTGTGTGTATGCTTCAATAACATATTTCTGCAATAGCAATACACACACCCGCTATATAATGTTTCATTGAGTAAATTTAGATAACACCTAAAAGAAAACAATAAAAAATAAAGAAAAATACAAAATAAACAACATATATTGATCGATAAATACACTCTTAACATACCAACAAAAACATTGAATAAAAACATAAAGAAACTGTAAAGTAAAACCAAACTAAACAAAAGAAACGAGAAAACAGTGATCATAACTGTTTTTATTTCAACTTTTATCATTTTTCTCACACGGATTAAAGCTGTTTGGAGCCAACACGACCTGGCTGACGCATCTATCGTCAATAATTCGCGACACATTTTTGATTCGTCCCTAAAAAAGGAATTTAATCAGTTTTGGCCACGTCAATAATGTAACAAATGACGAACATTAATTCTGACCCCTGGCACCTGCTGAGCCCTGGAGATATCTCTCTCTCTCTCTCTCTCTCTCTCTCTCTCTCTCTCTCTCTCTCTCTCTCTCTCTCAGTATTCATCGGTATCCTTATTTCCGATATTTCTCTATCACACCAGGTCAGAGAGAGAGAGAGAGAAGAAAGAAGAGATAAAGACAACATAAAGGTGTGCAAGCAATACGAAGACAAACAGAAACAGGTGAAGACACACCAACATACACACTAACAAACTAGAACACACACACACACACACACACACACACACACACACACACACACACACACACACTTCACGTCTACACTCAGCTGTGAATTACGTACATCAGAGGTTATTAAACGAACCCAGGACCAGGATCTCAAAGTTTCCTTAGTAAAATTTTCTCCTTAACTGGAGTCGTGAGAGCCCAGCCACTGACTCACACCAGCTGTTGGTGGTCTTAATGGCGCTGGACTTATGTTGAGACTCTACCGTAATTTGATATTAGAAAGGTGAACGTTTTAATCCTTTCAGAATTTGAGGATAGGAAACAATGTTCCAAATTCTCAAAGTTTTGTACGAAGTCTCTCTCTCTCTCTCTCTCTCTCTCTCTCTCTCTCTCTCTCTCCACTGATCATGAGATAACACACCTACGACCAACAGGTAATCACAGGGTGGTAAAAATATGGTATACTAACAATTTACCGCACGGCCAAACTTAGCCTGGGATTATTAACTCAATTTTATGGGGAAGTTTCCAGGGAGAAATGTTGAGGTGCTCTTAATTAGGTTTAGCCAAGGTTATGATATATCACGTTGTTAGGGATACCTTTACTATGGGGACACTTTTGCTAAGGCCGCCATTACTAGGGACACGGTTGCTATGGATACTGTTGCTAAGGACGCTGTTGATCGAGTTGCCATTACTAAAGAGGCAGTTACTAGGGACGCCATTGTTAGGGATACTGTTGCCAAGGACGCTGTTGCTAGGTTTGACTACTAGGGACGCCGTTGCTGGGGGCTTTTGTTAGTAGGGACACCTTTACTAGGATCGCTGCCTAGTAAGGACCGTATATCTAAGAGACAAAACTTTTCGCTCCTTATAGACTCTGATGATGATGATGATAAAAATAGTTCTCTTGGAACATTAGGGAACACGCACCAACTTTTGTTTCCAATATCCTTCTGCTCGTCCCTTATCCCTCACCTCCGGCTCCTCCCTTACCCCTCACCCCTATCCTCCCGCACTTCCCTTACCCTTAACCCTCCCTCTTCCCACTTTGTAATTACTACATTGAATCAGGGGTGCTTGAGGACATTCTTGCTGTTTATCCAAAATTTGCTGCTAGCCCACACCGATTAGTCCTCAATTAGAATATGACTCCTAATGTATATGAACCTCTGTCCTGTGTGGCAGTGAGAAGTGATACCACCCTCAGTGTCAAGACCTGACTGAATTACTCAGAATAGGCAAGCTGTACTCCAAGCTTTGTCAATAAATTTGTTAACCATGAAAATAACTCTTCCCACCAATCTCCTCTCCTCCCATTCCTTCCCTCTCCCCTCCCCTTCCCTTACCTTCCCTCCTCCTCCCTGCCCCATTCCTCTCTTACCCTCACTCCTCCCTTTCCTTCCTCCCGCCCCATCCTTCTCCTCCTTGCCTCCATCCTCCTCTTCCCCTCTCCTATCCTCCTCCTCCCCTCTCTGCCCCCATCCTTCTCTTCCCCTATCCTATCCTTCTCCTCCCCTCTCTGCTAGCTCCTTTTTCCTCCTCCCCCCTCTCTTTGTCCCCCCATCTTCCCCCTCTGTCTCCCCCCCTTCTTGCAAGCCGTGCTAATGCCGGCATGACACGAGACCTCCGACTTTCCTTCTCAAGTTTAGATTGATCGTGTTATTACACAGCCTTCCTGAGCTCCTTCCGTCTAAGATCGGAAAGTACCGATAACATTTTTCCATTTCGGATTTTTCTTCTTTTAAATTCTTGTGCATTTTGGTTGCATACTGGAAGATTACACCCAAATAAATAAGGGTGTAACCTGGGGATATTTTGGGGGGAGCCAGAACATCAGGCTTTTGGAACTAAAGTGAAACACGATAAACAATCATTAAAACCTTCGACAAACTAAGTCATTGTTGAGTGGAAAAATTAGGAAAAAAATTATGCCATTACCATAACTAATTTCCCTAATCATAACATTTGTTTTACCTCAGATCCATAATCAGGGTGTGCAGGAGTACCATGAGGGAGATTTAGAAGGAAATCAAAATTTTTAATCTGTTCCCGAAATATCTAAGGGGTTGGGTTAGGTTAGGTTAGGTTAGGTTAGGTTAAACTTTGGTGATTTTCTGCGCACAAAACTCTGTCCTCGGGCACTGGAGATTAACGTGTTGACTCTTGTAATTGGTCCAGGATGAAGTGAAGTAAGTAATTAATGATGAACCTTGTAAATTGCAACTACCATCATCATCACCACCATCGTCTATTACAACAATTATCCCACATCACCAACCACCACTATCACCAATGAGTAACCAACATCATCCTCCACCACCAGTGAGTAACCAACATCCTCCTCTACCACCAGTGAGTAACCAACACCCTTAACCACCAGCAGTGAATAAATAACATCCACCTACGCCATCACCACCGCAACCAACACCATAACAACCAACACCACCACCACATCCACCACAACCACCACCACCACTCTTACCATCACCACCACCACCACCAGCAATAACGAGTGACCAACATCATCAAATAAAGGAAGAAGATGAATGCCACTCACCTTCATAACTACCTCATCACCGTCAATAAAACCACATAATTTGATAACCAGGGCCATAACCAGCCTCCTCCAAGAGCCTCATCAACGAGACTCATTAGCATCAGCACCATAGAACCCCGGACGTAGTGGAGACCATCTGGGTGGGTTTACGACGGCACCACAAGGAGGGAAAAAGATACGACGTGTGTCAGGTTTACTGTTTACTTCTGCGTCCTCTCGCTTACGACCTTCTATTATGTAGGGGTTCTTGATGCTTCTATTGGCTGTCTTTGGTGCTTGCTATGACTTGATTTTGTAATAGAGTTTTCTTTGTGCTCTCTCTCTCTCTCGCAACTGAAGAGAGATTCGTTGCAGCAGATCCATAGAATTGTCAAAGTATATTGTATACGTCATTTCCCTCCCCCAAAAAAATCAATAAACATCTGAAATTGTTCCTGTAAATTACAAAAATATATATTTATGGTAGAATTTCTTCTCTTTTTCTACTTCAAGGAATCTATAAAACAAGATATATTAAAGGCTATTTCTCGTTGTGTTGTTATGTATGTAGACGTTTGTAGTGTGTCTGTCAGGATATATTTGTATCTATGTTTGTGTTGGAGTGTTTATGTCTGTGTTTGTGAATATGTTTGTGTGTATGTTTGTCATTGTGTTTAAGTGTTTGTGTGTGTGTAACTGTAATTCGATGTATTTTCGTGAGTGCATGTATTTGACTTTGAGTTTAGATTTGTGTGAGTGTATACATATTGTGTGAGTATGTGCGTTTCTTGGAGTGTGTATTTGTATGAGTATTTTAATGTAAGGAAGACGAAGCAGAGAAAAAGAGAGAGGTGAAGATTTACAGAGAGGAGATGAGAGGAGAGGAGAGGAGAGGAGAGGAGGGATTGCCTGCGCTTGTTTGATAGCCACGTAACGAGGCAGCGAGGGGCGGGCTACTGCCACTTGCCCGTGTTATTACCCAATGTTTATAGTCTCTGGACAGCCGCTGCCTGACGTAAGAGTCGTCGCCCACCCGCCCGAAAGTTTGCAGTCCGCCCGGTGACGAAGAGTGACGAAGAGAGAGAGAGAGAGAGAGAGAGAGAGAGAGAGAGAGTTAATTTAGATATATCCAAGCCATATGCCAGTTCAGGTCTAAATTACGCCTACATTTATTTAAGTTATTGAAGTTATTGTACTGGTAAAAGACTATAGAGTACAGCTATAGAGTAAAGCTAAAGAGTACAGCTATAAAGTACAACTATAGAGTACAGTAACAAGTTTTAAAGTATAAAGGATAAATACAGTTTTTTTTTTAATTAGGTACAGGTACAAACGAGGCGGAGTGATTAAAACAAATTGTTCGTGTTGTTTGTGTCTTTATGTAATCTTATGGAAATTTGGTTCACATTATAACTCATTAACGGAAGGTAAGTACAGTGTTTATCCCTGGAGTGCAATTTTACTTTATTATCGTCTCTCTCTCTCTCTCTCTCTCTCTCTCTCTCTCTCTCTCTCTCATTTAGCTTCTACTTTATTCATAACTTATCCCGTCTCCTTTCTTCTCTGTTTATCCATTTATTCGTTTTTTAATATATTAATTTTCCGTCACTTTATTTCTCGAACTATATCTATTTTATCTATATATCATCTATACTATCCTCAATGTTTCCTCTATATTACTTTTATATGTAACTTAATTTATATTTTATCTCAATTTGGGTTTATTCTTGATCCTTTTGTCATCAGTTATTTAATATTCTTTCACGTGGTTGAAATCTCAGCTGAAAACTCTACAGAGGGAATCAAATGCTATGTGTATTTTGCAGTATCGATATCGACAGTCACAGAGGATGAACCTGAGCCACACACACACACACACACGCACACGCACACGCACACAAACACACACACACACAAACACACACACACACACACACACACATACAGGTACATACATAAAAGGAATAGAGAGAAAGATATCGGGCCAACGCTCAGAAATAGAGGCAATTCCCGCAAGCAACAGCCTAATGGTGCAATTTACACTCCAATTTACATATAAAGTCGTAAATGAAAATCCAGCCAAGCCTTAACCACGCGGGTAAACCTAATGAATGGTCTTATTTATAGCTTTGATACTTTTTATGTATATATATATGAGGAGTTTATATCCAAGGCATATAATATGTTGCCGGATATTAGTAGGAGAGAGAGCATTATCAAATACTCATTAATTCGACACGTACTGTACTTATATGTATGAGTTATATCCGAATACTATATACATGTTAAATAATTCCTATTACCATTAGAATTAAACGACCAATAATAATAAAATAATTATAACACTGACTGCGCGAGCCAACCTTACAATACATCAACCTGACCTGACTACCTGATCAAGAATCTTTTTCCCAGTGATGAATTTCTTCCTCTGTTGCGTCTCATTAAGTAGTGAATGAGACAACGACACGTTCATACACCTACATAAATATTAATGAACATGGATAACATAATCATACCAAAAACTTATACTTGTTGCTGATTAAACACTTGTTATTGGACACATAGTTATCATAAACTGTAATGAAAATTGATATATGACAACAGATTTGAAGTTTCTGTTCTATAGTGTGTGTGTGTGTGTGTGTGTGTGTGTGTGTGTGTGTGTGTGTGTGTGTGTGTGTGATCCACTGTTCTAACAAGTCTCAGTTATAATTAGAATCTTTGGATGATGATAAGCAGATGAAACTCCTGCAAATACTCCTACACACACACACACACACACACACACACACACACACACACACACACACACACACACACACACACACACACACACACACACGGTGATCATACACGCGCGCTTTTGTGACGTCAGCTCAAAAGGAACCCAATTAAGGTGACTTAATACCAGCAAGAACAACAAACGTCCAGGTGCTGCAGCCTCGATGAAGTCTACCTGTCCAGCAATTAAGACATCGTACTGCGTATATAGAGAAAGAGAGAGGGAGAGAGAGAGAGAGCAAAAAGAAAGAAAAGTCCAGTAAGTGATAGGAAGTTAATCTAAGAGAGAGAAGCAAAAATGTATCGAAAATTAGGAACATATCATAATAAATAAATTTAGCAACAGCAATGAGGGGTGAGGAATGATAGGGGAGGAAGAGAGAGAAGGAGAGAAAGAAAGGGGAAGAGGAAGAAGAAGAGAGGAGGGGGGGTATAAGAAAGGAGGAAAGTGTGGAGGAAAGGAAGATGAAGATGAAGATGAAGAAGAAGTAAAGAGGCCAAAGAAGGGACGGAAAGAAGGAGGGAGGTAGGAAAATGAGGAATTGGGAAGTGGAAGAAGGAATAGAGTAAGAGAGGAAGAATTGGAAGGAGGAGGAAAGTATGTCTAAGCGTAAGACAAGTTGATAGAGTAGAGACAGACAGACAGACAGGTACGGATGATGAGATAAGAATAGATACTGCAGGGTAAAGACGAGGAGAAGGTGGAAGTGTGATAACAGCGGTTTAATGCAGCGGAGGTGTGCAACACGTGATACCTCGAGCAGTAACAGGAATAGCAGCAAAATCTGTAGCAGCAGCGTCAGTAGTAATAGTAGTAAAAGTAGTAGTACTACATAACCATAATTACTACCACCACCACAACTACCACCACCACTACTACCACAAACCAACATCACCACCACCATCACTACCATAACCCCCCACTACCACCAAAATCACGACCATCACCATCACCACCATCTTTACCACAAAAACCACCAATCACCACCACCGTCATAACATATTACAGCCAATACCACAACCACAACAAACCACAACAAACCACAACAACCACAACTACCACAAAGACTAAAGCTGTAGACGTAAAGCTGGAGAGAGAGACCAGGAACAAGGGTTAATATAGTAGAGCCGGATTGTTTATGGCACAGAATATAGACATGTCTCCGCTGTTTGAGGACTTATGGGTAGTGGTCGCTGGATATTGTTATTATCTGTCTCTCTCTTTATCTCTCTTTCTCTCGATTTATATCTATCTCTCTCTTTCTCTAGCTTTATCTTGATCTCTTTATCTCACTTTATGTTATTATCTCTCTCGCATTCTCTCTTCTTGTCTTTGTCTTTATTTATATCTCACAAGTATTATCACTTTCTCTTTCTCTCTCTTCTTAACTTATTCCTCTTTTCTTCTTTCCTTTTCTCTGGCGGATATTGCGCTCTCTCTCTCTCTCTCTCTCTCTCTCTCTCTCTCTCTCTCTCTCTCTCTCTCTCTCTCTCTCTCCTGATCTTACCAAACCCTAATGGAACGTAAACAAGCAAAACTAAACTACAGTAATATAACTAACGTACTGACACACACACACACACACACACACACACACACACACACACACACACACACACACAAAGTGACCAATCTCTGGCCTTCATCAATTAACCTAGAGTCTCCCCCAAATCATTTGAGTCACAGTCAAATAGATCGTGCTATTTCATCAGTCATTCCGAGTGAACGAGGTTACCTTTGTCTCCCGGTAGGACACAGGTGAGGGAAGCAGGAGTGAGGTTGGGCTCAGTACCTCCTGTTGACAATTTCCTCCATCAAGGTATTACGTGGAGCATCAAAGAGACTTACATCACTAATATCTTTACTCTCATCAGCACAATACTGTAATTTAATTGTTTCTTAGCTAGGATTATGTTTGTGTGTTTGTATATTCTGTGTTTGTTTGTTTACACACACACACACACACACACACACACACACACACACACACACACACACACACACACACACACACACACCCCACACACTAACACACACTAACATACACACATTATTTTCGTAAAGACATTAAGCTATATAAAGTTATCCAGTATTCCTCCAGCTCCCACACTCAACCAAGTCTCTTAATTACTACAGCTACACTTAACACAAATCTAGAGTACACAGTTGACATGGGAACAAATGATCAACTCACATACACTCAAGCCAAGATACAAACTTTCACTCACACACTATAGGTCATCTTCAGTCTCCAGGATCACTCAGCAACATCCTCATTCTACCATATATTAATAACAATACTCATGGTCTTCCTACAGTCAGTCCACACACAAAAAAAAAATTGTGTTTTACAGAATTAGTTTTTTTATTTCCAGGTTTGATCAACACATAACATCTACTTAATTTCTTCCTTTTGCTAGAAGTCACGTCCACTCCTACACCATGGCTCTATTGATCAAACCTTCAAACAGAGAGACAAAAAGACATACGATATTTTCTCTATTATAAACGAATGTCTTTATTTTTTCTCTTACCTTCACTTGTTCACTCTCTGCCTCGAACTAAAGACTCTCTCTCTCTCTCTCTCTCTCTCTCTCTCTCTCTCTCTCTCTCTCTCGTGTGATTCAAGGCTTGTGGCCTAAAGTTACTTTTCATTTTTCTTAACCACATTGCAATTTTTCTATCACTAGTCTCTCACATTCTCTCTTTTTTCTCAAATTCTTTTCCTTTACTCTCTTTTTTTCACTTTCTATCTCCACTGCAGCTTTCCTGACAGCTTTGTGCTTCATGCCTTCACTCTCTAACAGTCTGGCACGTGGAAAGGGTCGACTCCCCAAAAAAATAGTCCATTCACCTTCAAAAAAGCGTCCTGTTGGCAGAGCCGTTTGAAAAGGCAAAATATAGCAGCACCCAAAAGGACCTATTTCCTATTTTTTTCTTTTTGGCGCCATTCCTGACAGTGTGTAGTAGTAGAAGGTGTACGGAATTTGATGCCCTGGCCTGGTCTTCCGTGTGTGTGTGTGTGTGATTACCTGATTTTTTTCGTCTCCTGTATATCTCTCTTTCACTCTCTATTCTCATCATTTCAAACTACCTTTTCATTCTACTCTTTCTTCCATCCTCTCTCTCTCTCTCTCTGTGTGCTACTATGCTTAATCTTCGTCCGATATAATACACGCGCGTCAGGTGAGGTAAACACTCTCGTTCCCACGTGTTGAGCCCAAAAAAGTTATTTCTAATTACCTGTAAGAGATTAGTCACATTAACTCAGTTATTCGCCATAATTCAATATATATGTGCAAAACTATTTTATATATTTGGAATGATTCCCATATTAGTCATAATTAAATTTATCTCCAGTAATTGAATATATTTGCAGTAATTAATGTATTCCCATTGATCAAATATTTCTGCAGTAATTAAATGATTTTGTAATAATTGAAAATAATTGTAGTAATTGGTTTGTTTCCTATGATGCAATACGTCTGCAACAATTATATATATATATATATATATATATATATATATATATATATATATATATATATATATATATATATATATATATATATATATATATATATATATACTGTATATATATATATATATACTGTATATATATACATACAGACAGACAGACAGACATACAGACATACATAAAGACAGACAGACAGAGAATGTGTGTAATTATCAAGTACATAAGCAAAAACTAAATATATTTGCAATAATTAAATGGACCTATAACAATTTATATAGTTTTTGAAATAATTAATTACTCCTGCAGTTAATAGATACAATTACAATAACACAGCAGTAGCAGAGAAAATGTGTTACAGTTTCCATAATACCTTAATAGGGAGGGTCAACCAGCACTCAACCGCAGTCTGGTGTTTAGGGACTCCAGTGGTGGTAGTAGTGGTAGCGGGACGATAATGAAATACCAACATCAGGAGAAGTGGTAGTAGGAGGATTAGTGGTGGTGGTAGTATTAGTAGTAGGAGTATTAATGGTAGTAGTATTAGTGGTGGTAGTAGTACTAGTGTTGGTGGTAGTGTTAGTGGTGGTGGTAGTATTAGTGGTTGGTGGTGGTAGTCTTAGTGGTGGTGGTAGTGTTAGGAGTGTTAGTGGTAGTGTAAGTGATGGTGGTTGTGTTAGTGGTGGTGGTAGTGCTAGTGGCGGTGGTGGTAATGTTAGTGGTGGTGGTAGTAGTAGGAGTGTTAGTGGTGGTGATGGTAGGAGTGATAGTGGTAGTATTAGTGGTGGTAGTAGTGGTAGTAGGAGTATTAGTAGTTGTGATGGTAGGAATGGTAATGGTAGTAGTGGTGTTAATATTAGTAGTAGTAGTAGTAGTGCTCCTCGTGGTTGCAGTAGTAATAGTAGTAATGGAAGTAGTGGTAGTAGTGGTAGCGAAGCTGGTAGTACTATGTATTGGTCAACACACACACACACACACACACACACACACACTTTGCCTAGAGAGAGAAAAAACGAAAAATGTCAAGTTGGAATCAGAATGCAAAGGCCAATGGAATCTCCTCTCCCCCCTCCCTTGTCCCTCCATCTCCCTACCCTGTTCCTCCTCTCCCTCCCCTATCCCTCTTCTCCTTCCCCTCCCCGTCCCATATCCCTCCTCCCTCTCCCCTATCACTCCTCCTTCCCCACTGTCACTTCTCCCCATCCCCTGTCCATCTTCCTCTTCCCTTATCCTTCCTTCCCCTCCCTTGTCCCTCTACTCCCCTTCCCTCCCCCCCTTCCCTGTTCCTAATCCCCCCTCCTTTCCCTCCCTGTCCTGATACCTCGAGCTACACCCACGTCCCTGAAATAGTAAAAAAAAATTAAATCACCCTTTACCATAGCTTTCAGTAGCTTTTGTAGCTTTTCAGATTAAACAGTCAGGGTCGAGCGCCTGATATATAGTGCTCAGGCAAGGTCATGAAAGCCAGATTTAATATGATTTTGACGCTAAAAAAAACAACAAACAGAATAATAAAAGATAAAAAAAAAAACACACACGAGGAGACACCATGACATACCGGTTGGTCGATGGTATTTAGATTTCACTTTGTGTTGCATAGTGTGAGCTGACTGGTTCATGGTTACTAAGTTGTATGACGAAACTACTGATAGAGAGAGAGAGAGAGAGAGAGAGAGAGAGAGAGAGAGAGAGAGAGAGAGAGTCATATATAACAACACCCGCCACATTGCATTATTATAAAGCGTTTGACAGAGAACATACAGTCCATTATATCACACTGGTAATTTAACTCTTAATCAAATATGTTGTTGTTTAGGCTCTGTGTTACTCTGGCACTGATATACAGTATGTCCAACAGTTCAGGTACTCGTGATGGCGCGAGAATACAACAGCCATGGTGGACTGCCTTCACCTTCAACCTCACCTCACCTCACTTTGCCTTTCTCCTCACCTCACTTTGTCTTCCCCCTCACCTCACTTTGTCTTCCCCCTCACCTTACCTTGTCTTTCGTCCTCCTCTCCATTTCCTTCTCCATGTCTCCCTCTTGCTACTCTTTCCCACTGCCTTTCGTCTTCTGTCCTCAGTTTTTCCTTCCCATTCTCACTCTTTCCCTCCCTCTCTCATTCCCTCTCTCCATTTTCTTTCGTCTCTCCCTTCCTTTGTCCCTCTTTCCTCTCTCCTTCTGTTTGTCCCTCTTTCCCTTCCTCCTTCCCTCCCTATTTCCCTCCCTCCCTCCTTACATCCATCCTTCCATATCTCTGTCCTTCCTTCTCTCCCCCATCTTACTCACCAATTAAAAAAAAGAACAACATTTGAACCCTCCACATCCCCCACAGGGAACAGATGGCACGCAGAGCTTCGCTGAAAACCCAAAATTTCCTCCCTTTTTTTTTCTTTTTGCGGATGTGGAGTGTAATGAAATTTAGGGGAAGGGTGGGCGGGCCAGGCGGAGTGTGGCACAGTTCACATCCATAGAGGGGGAGGTGGACGGACGCGGTGTGTCAATGTTGGCCTGGTGTTTGGTGACTGCTGCCCAGGGAGAGAGAGAGAGAGAGAGAGAGAGAGAGAGAGAGAGAGAGAGAGAGAGAGAGAGAGAGATTAACAGGTAGACAGATATAGAAAGATAATTAGACCGAGAGAAAAAATAGAATTGGAGAGATAGATCAATAAATGGGACGACGAATAGATAAGACAGATTGTAAGACAACAACCAAAGGGTAAAAAATATCTTCAATATCCTCTGAGATATATTAAATTAACACACAAGAGGAGAATAATGAAAGTGAATAACAAAAAGGGAAAAAAATAATACAAATGAGAAAAAAAAATATAAGGAAAAGGCCAAAAAATATTAAAATAATACGAGAAAGACGAAAAAGAAATAAAACAGGATAAAATAAAGATGGAAAACGCCAAAGAAAACCAAAGAAACCCATCAAATAGGAGACTCTGTGGACTGATAAGACATCCTCGGGTATTTTCAGATATTGTATAGCGGGAACTTTGCCACGGTAAAATCGAAAATAAAATATTGTTAACACTGTCACTACACATATTGCCGTATAGGCGACCAAGAGCTCCCCCCTCCCTCCCTCTACCCACCGACCCACCCACCCACCCACCCACTCGGCCGCCCACTCGCCGATATCCGATATGTGAACACGGCTGTAAAATCTGACCAGGATCCGAACGACTTTACCCGAACACTACCATCCAACTCTCTCTCTCTCTCTCTCTCTCGCTTTAACTCCTCCCCTTACCTCTACCCTACTCATCTCTACCCCTCTAACTACAATCCTCCTCCCCTACCCCCTACCCCCTCAATCTAATATATCACCTCTAATCTCCCTCACTTCAGCGTTCTCTCTTACCCTCTCTCCTCATTCCACAGTATCTCCTCCTTTCCCTTCCCTCACGTCTCTTTCACCAGCAGACAGAAATCCAACTGATATGAAAAAGGGAGGGGAAGAGAAGGGGGTGATGGGGGAGACAAGGGGAAAGGGGGAGGAGTGAGAGGTGACAAAGGAAAAGTGAGATGAGGGGGACACAATAGGAAAGGGAAAGGGGAAGGGGAGAGGAGAGGTAAAGAGAGGAAATGGTAAAAGGGGTGAATGGTAAAATCTTAAATTCACTCACATGCACAATATCTAGCCAATACACTCGATTTTCAATGAATAACAACAAACTACAATCAACAACCACAATCCCGAATTACAATCACTCTTTGCAGTCAACAACTATATATTTTAATCAACAATCACAAACCGCAATCAACTATCACAATCCCCACTCAACAACCACAATCCCCAATCAACAATCACCTTCTTCAAACAATAACTACGTCATTTAATCAATAACCACAAACTGCAATCAACCACCATAATTCCCACTCAACAACCACAATCCCCACTCAACAACCACGATCCTCAATCAATAATCACCTTTTCCATCCATTAATGAACAAGAGTAAAACAACAATCGACAAACACAATCCCTCCAATCTGTAATCTGGTTCCGAATCGCTTCCTAGGCTAAAGCTTTCAAAACCCTTTCTCGTCCAACTGAAAGCTTTGAGTTGAGTTCACTACCAGTATTAAATAAATGAATAAATAGATAAATATATAAACGAGTGAATAATAAATAAGGATATAAATATAATAAAATAAATGAATAAAAAAGTAATGATATAAAATGAATAGGGAGAGAGAGAGAGAGAGAGAGAGAGAGAGAGAGAGAGAGAGAGAGAGAGAGAGAGAGAGAGAGAGAGAGAGAGAGAGAGAGAGAGAGAGTTAATCTAGGCATAATATCAGCCATCAACATTCACCACCCTAAATTAATTAAACACCACACCCTATTTCCAGTCAGGTGCCATTGGTAGAAAATAACAAACATATTTTGGGTTGGATCTAAACTAGCGAAAATATGTGTCGTTGGTGTGTGTGTGTGTTTATCTGATTGTACACACACACACACACACATACACACACACAGAATACAGTGGTGAAATTCTGACACAGGTATATCAAGTAATTACCAAAAACAGGTGAGATTTCCCTCAAGGTTACATACTATCAGGTAAGGTCGTAACTCAAGTCTGATTATACATAATTAAAGAACTAAGCCATAATGGGTAAAATTATCTACCACGTTTTAAACTTATGTAAAATTCTGTCATTATCATCATACATCAAACGTAACATATATCATACATGCTATATACAACATACAACAAACATATTACACAACATATATCATACATACTACACAACATACATCATACACACTATATATAGCACATCATACATGCTATGCAACATACACCATATACACTATATATCATGCATCATACTAACTATACAACATAAATCATACATATTATATATCCTACATAATACATAATATATAATAATAAACATGCTTTATACATAACACATAATAAACAACAATCATTTTTTATTTCATTTCATCTTATTAAACGTTCTTCACAATAAACGATTCTCACAAACGTTCAAAAGTTCCTCCTACCAAACGTCTCCCCCATAAAAGGTTCAAACGTTCATCTCATTAATATCATCAAAGAAATTTTTTTTATCGCTGAAAATTATTAGCGATTGAAGCGATTATTTTTTTTTTTGAGGTTATGAATTTCTGGAACAACGTTTTTTTTTTCTATTATGGTAAAAATTATAGAAAGAGAAGTTATAGTAATAGTTATAGTTGTGGTAATGGTTGTAGTTATAGTATAAAATAATGGTTGTAGAAATTATAAAAGAAATAATAATGCAAGTTATGTGAGAAGTTAAGGCTTTAAGTATACAGCTTTAGAAGGTAACTAAATATAATATGAGAAAGAAAGAAAGAAAGAAAGAAAGAAAGAAAAAAGAAAAAAGAAAGAAAGTAAGAAAGAAAGAAAGAAAGAAAGAGAGTGACCATCTGTTATTTAAATTCCCTAAAACAAGAGGAAAATCAAAACACCTGTATATATTTTTTCATCAACTGCATTTCATCCATTTTTATCCCTTTCTTTCTTTCTATCTACTCCTTTCTTTAGTCTCGCTGTCTTTCTTTCTCTATCTGTCCTTTCCTTCTCACTTTCTTTCTCTACCGAATATATAAACAAAATAGACATAAAATAACAAGGCCAAACAGGAGTTAGTATTTTATTCAGTGTGATTGAGTGTTATGGGAGAGAGTGAAAGATATTGATAGAGTGAGTCAGCTCTCAATAAAACCCAACTCCATTCCCAACAGCAAAAGTGGATCTGGTCTTCGGATTTCCACGGATCAGTGATGGTGTGTGTGTGTGTGTGTGTGTGTGTTAAAGGATATAGGGTAGATTGGTGGCAGAGAGAGAGAGAGAGAGAGAGAGAGAGAGAGAGAGAGAGAGAGAGAGAGAGAGAGAGAGAGAGAGAGAGAGAGAGAGGCCTCGTCACTGAATATATTAATCCGAGCATAAATTTAATCTTATAAGTACTGATAACAGATAATAAGTATAAGTGAGAACAAATAGTGAGTATAAGGCACATATAAGTACATAAAGTATAAGTTAGGAGATGATGGATTACTATATCTAGGGTGGAAGTTCCTCAGGTAATCTAAAACAATATTGTTCATAAGTAAAATCATACTTTAGATACACTCAAAGTACAACTAAGTATGTCCTTTAAGTATAGTTACAAATATAAATAAAATCCAGTGCTTTAATATTATTGTAAGTGAGATATTAAATATAAGAGTAAGTGTGTGTGTCTCGGATTATGAGGGACTGACAGGTATTGACTTAACCTCAGGTGTTATTGGTGAGGAGGTCGGAGAGTGTTGGGGAGAGGAGGGTGGGGAGGGGGAGGGGAGGGTGGGGAGGAGGAGGGGAGAAAGGGTGAGAGAGGAGATAGCTGGAGAAGTGTGAGGTGAGTGGGGAACTGAATGCGCTATCGGTGAATGGGGAGGAGTGAGTTCAGATATGAATGGGGAGAAGAGAGTGGGGAGACGAATGGGGGGAGGAATGAGTGTGAATATGAATGGAGAGGTGTGAGTGGGGAAAAGAATATGAAAAGGTGAGTAGCTTTTTTTAGTTTAACAAATTTATTGACAAAACTTGTAGTACAGTTTGCCTATTCTGAGTAATTCAGTCAGGTCTTGACAATGAGG
>NW_024724189.1:0-22500 GCF_018991925.1 Homarus americanus | reverse complement strand
TTTATGCCGGTGGAGGAATATAAACATACGAGTAATAATTATCAGAAAGGGATTCACTGTTGACGCTATTGGTAAAGTTCTCAACGGTACTCAATACTAGGGCTAGATGAAATAAAATACCTGCTGAGATTAGATACATGTACACACCCACTGAAAAAATTATTCCGCTCCCTTACGGCGTGATGCAATATGACACGGGTGCCGAATATTTTTTTTTTAGTTGGTGTACAATGGTAAAAAAAAACTGAAATTTGATATACAGTGATAAAATAGGTTCTTAAATTGGATATACAGTGATAAAAAGGTTCTTAAATTGGATATACAGTGATAAAAAGGTTCTTAAATTGGATATACAGTGATAGAAAGGTTCTTAAATTGGATATACAGTGATAAAAAGGTTCTTAAATTGGATATACAGTGATAAAATAGGTTCTTAAATTGGATATACAGTGATAAAAAGGTTCTTAAATTGGATATACAGTGATAAAAAGGTTCTTAAATTGGATATACAGTGATAAAAAGGTTCTTAAATTGGATATACAGTGATAAAAAGGTTCTTAAATTGGATATACAGTGATAAAAGGGGTTCTTAAATTGGATATACAGTGATAAAAAAAGGTTCTTTAATTGGTTGTATTATGGTAAAAAGAAACTGAAATTAGATACTCGTCAGTTGTAAATATTGAAATCGAAATATTCAGTGGTACTAAATACTGCAATTAAACATTCAATGGTAAAAAAAAAAACTGAAATTTAAGTGATCAGTGAATACAAAAGAATGGAATCCTATAAACAGTAATATTAGACACTGAAAACATATATTCAGTGGTATTATACACCCTGTAAACAATGAGCTCTAATATTCAGTTGTAACAAGCACTAAAAACATTACATAAGGCAATATTCTCCACTAGGCATCAGTTTGTTGATATATGTAAATAATATATAAACCTATAACATATAAACAATTATTATTTTTATATCACAAGAAAAATAATGAATTTAAAAAAATCTATTAAAAAATTCAAGATTATTTTATATTTACACGACAGTAAGAACCATTATAGCTGCCTCAATAGTGTACAAGAATATTTAAATTTTTTTTTTGGTGGGGTCAAGAAACACCATCCATGAATAGAGAGATAGAGATGGGAAGACAGAAACATAGGTAGAGATATATAGAGAGACAAGAGAGAGAGAGAGAGATAGAGAAAAAGAAAGATATGCAGATAGGTAGAGATAGATGGAGAAAAAGAAACAAAGAAAGAGAGAGATTTAGAGAGAGAGAGAAAGAGAGATTATACATGCATACACATTCAGATATATAAGAATAAACAATTAAAAAGAAAGATATACATACAGACAGGCAGACAGACAGACAGGCAGACAGAGAAAAATCTTTCGTCAGGTACAAATGTAGGACAGTTCACCCCAGCTCACGCCAAAGGCAATATACACTGACTTAATAAACCTCATGGTACTCACCTCAGCCTTCAGCAAACATGATATGTAAATTATATTCACCTGTTGTACGCGTTACTTGAGAGAGAGAGAGAGAGAGAGAGAGAGAGAGAGAGAGAGAGAGAGAGAGAGAGAGAGAGAGAGAGAGAGAGAGAGAGAGAGAGAGAGAGAGAGAGAGAGTGTGCTTTGGATGGTATGAAGCAAGCAAGCGTGGGTTGCCATGATGAACCGTGACGTACAACGGAGTGGTGTGTGGTAGCATCGGTGGCAAGGTGTGCAGCGTGTGGTGGTGTGGTGTGTAGCGTGTGGTGGTGTGGTGTGTAGCATGTGGTGGTGTGGTGTGTAGCGTGTGGTGGTGTGGTGTGTAGCGTGTGGTGGTGTGGTGTGTAGCGTGTGGTGGTGTGGTGTGTAGCGTGGTGGTGGTGTGTGTAGCGTGTGGTGGTGTGGTGTGTAGCGTGTGTGGTGGTGTGGTGTGTAGCGTATCGTGGTGGTGTGGTGTGCAACGTGGTGGTGTGATGTGTAGCGTGTGGTGGTGTGGTGTGTGGTGTGGCGTGTAGCGTGTGGTGGTGTGGTGTGTAGCGTGTGGTGGGTGGTGTGGTGTGTAGCGTGTGGTGGTGTGGTGTGTAGCGTGTGGTGGTGTGGGTGGTACAGTGTTGCGTAGAACAGCCTGGGTGGCGTGTGTAGTATGGTGTGGCGTGGGGTGGCGTGGGTGGCGTGGGGTTCCGAGATCTGGTAAGGGCTGGGAAGGATCCGATTTCATTTGGCGCCAGAGATTACTACTGAGAGTCGTCGCTGGGGGCAGAGGAGGGAGGGGTGCAGGGATGAGGGATGGAGGAAGAGGATGAGGAGTGAGGATGAAGGAAGAGGATGAAACGTAAGAATGAGGAATAGGATGGGGGATGAGGAATAGAATAGGGGTGAAGATGAGAGGTTGAGGAGGAATGAGGAGGGAAATGATATAAATTGAGACAGAGAGACAGACAGAAAGGGAAAGAAAGAGAGAGTAAAAGGAATAGGACAGAGTAGAAGTGGAGAAAAGAGAATGGGAAAAAATATATAAATGTAATAACTGGGATGGAAGGGAGAGGTGGAGGGGAGGAGGGGTGGAAGGGGGAGGGTGGATGAAGTGTGGAAAGATATCCCATTACACATGTTTTTCTTATAACGTATAGAGACAAAGAGCAGAGAGAGAGAGAGAGAGAGAGAGAGAGAGAGGATAAAGTAGTCAAACCTGTTTATATTTTTCATTATATCCTTCTCCCCCCTTCTTACCCTTGCTCTACCTGTTTCCTTCTCTCTATCTTCCCTTCCCTCTCCCTCTACCATTCCTTTCTCCCTCTCCCTCTCCCACATAACAACGTAAAACACTAAGGGAGAGGACTGGGGCAGATCCTCTTTATCTGCTATTAATTCCGGGTCCTACATCAGCTCTACCCGGGTTCTCTCTCTCTCTCTCTCTCTCTCTTTTTCTACCCTTGTGTTCTAGTATTCCACTCGTGTTTACAGAGAAGAGAAGAGAAGAGAAGAGAAGAGAAGAGAAGAGAATGATGAAAGAGGCACACAGGAGAATGCCAATTAGGGGCTGGAAATAGGTTGAGTCATAAGGAAGGTGGGCGATGGGGATTTAGACGGCGCTTGTCCAATATTGAAACGATAATGTGGGGAATAACGGAGACTAGGGACAGACAGACAGACAGACAGAGACAGACAGACAGACAGAGGTAAATATTATAATAGATGTTTAAATAGATATATAGGTACAGCTAGAAAGATAGATAAATGAACTGAGAGAGAGAGAGAGAGAGAGAGAGAGAGAGAGAGAGAGAGAGAGAGAGAGAGAGAGAGAGAGAGAGAGAGAGAGAGAGAGAGAAAGAGAGAGAGAGAGAGAGAGAGAGAGAGAGAGAGAGAGAGAGAGAGAGAGAGAGGAGAGAGAGAGAGAGAGAGAGAGAGAGAGAGAGAGAGAGAGAGAGAGAGAGAGACTGGATAACAAAACTGTCAAACGCAGCCCAAGACAACACTATCCCAGACACACACACACACACACACTACACTAAAGTGAAAATACCTCTTATATTCGCACGACAAAGGTAACTATTTCTTAGTCTATTCACTTTTTTTCCCTTAATTAGAGACGTGAGACTGATATTACTTGCTGTGTCATTGTATCGTCCAATAAAACTTACTTCAAAGACTTTCCTCACTTAATTTACAAAATATTATCTCTCTCTCGTGTGTATGTGTGTGTGTGTGTGTGTGTGTGTGTGTGTGTGTGTGTGTGTGTGTGTGTGTATGTCTGTGTATGTGTATCTATGTGTGTGTGGCAGCTAATAAGACACTTATTCGTGTTCTGCCTGGCGTAAGTTCTCCCGAGGTAGGACAACCTTGACATGATGTATCACCGGGTGGAGAATCTTTTCATCCCTCTCATAGCCACATTTAAAAGGTCAACAACAACATCACTAACATCATCATCAACAGCAATTATGAAACTAGCTTGTTCTTGTTAGTTCCCTGGAAGAGGCACCAACAACAACAGCATTAGGTCTTATTATTATGAACAATCTTTATATAGTTCATTATTATTTCCTCTATGAATTTTCGACACCTTGAGCTTATTTTCATCACAAATACCTAAGTAAATTAACACTCGGGGAGACTTTAACTTCCATAAATAATAAAACTTTAACTAATTTTCTCATAAGTATATAATCTCGCCATTTTAACTAGTATTCTTATGATTATCTGGGAAATTCATTCTCTATCACCTAACCCAAATCAAGAGTTAAATATTGCTCTATGAAATTCGTCTATCGTTAACGCAGTAATGGACTCATAATACCTTGGTCTCTTAGTCATAACACCTCGCTGTGGTATTTGTTGTGTAAGCGCCCCAAACAATGTATTTTTTTTTAATTTTCTGCCTGGCTCACCGTGTTAAGTTTTAATTCAATATCACGTTTCTATACACACATTCTTATTCAAATATTACTTCCTTGTTAATTCAGATGATATTTGGTCTTGTCAGTATTTATTATTTTTATTACATTTATATAGTATTTAAATAATGTATATATTATTGAAATTTATATATATTAATTTTTTATCAGTTAATATGGCGGGATAAATATTGATGTTAGTATTTATTATTTAAAGGAATATCTCTTTATTCTAATCGCCAGTAACTTATTTTGGTAAGCCGAGATACATGAATACATTAAAAAATAAACACAGAAACAATACAATAATACCCTACAAAATGAATACCTCCTTCCTTCCTCTACTATCCGTTCCTCCCCCTTCTATCCTCCCCTCCCCCTCTAACTTCCCCTCTTCCTTGTATCCTCCCCCTCCCCTTCCCCCTTAATCCTAAAAAGAATATGTCGCTCTTCTCTCTCATGACACTTGGCGGAACCCAGAGTCGCCAGGCACTTGTATCTCAGCTTCGCCAGGCGTTATTAGAGAGTGTCATCACCGCCGCTCACTCGCTTGTGCTGCTGAGTTAACCCAAAGGAGCCAGAAAGACTTGAGTGAGCAAAAAGAAAGAAAATCTCAGAAACTGTCTTAAGGTCGCGAGCTACGAAAGAAAAGTAAAGGGAGTATTTGTGTGTGTGTTGGGCTAAGAGGGGGGGTTAAGGGGGATAGGAGGCTAAGGGGGCTAAGGAACCTAGGGGGTAAGAAGGGGGTAAGAGGGGCTAAGAGGGGGCAAGGAGGGTAAGAGGGGCTAAGGGAGGGTAAGAGAGGTAAGGAGGGGTTAAGAGCGGGTAAGGGAAAGTAAGGGGCTAAGGGGGCTAAGGGGAGTAAAATGGGATAAACGGGGGCAAGAAGGGGCTAAGAAGGTAAGGGGAAGGGGGATAAGAGGAGTTGGGGAGCAATGGATATATTTTTTTTTTTACATCCTGCGTAAAACAAACAAGATAAATTATTGTTTTTTGTATTTTTATCATTTATTTTATAACACAAATAAAATCATAAAACTAACGAGATATATTTTCTATAGTTGTGTTTTTTTTCTCTCAAATTGCGACAAAATATAAATTACGAAAAATAATCTTATATATTTATTGTTTTTCATTTTCTCGTTTCTTTTAGCCATTCCTATTTTTTTTAAAGATATTTGTAGTATATAATCATCTACCAATTAATTTACCTATTTAATTCTAGTGGATGTATTCCAGTTTGATGTGAATGTATATTAGCGAAAATATGCAAAGGAATATAGAAAATACATAAAGGAAAATGTAATAAGATCTAAGAGGAAATGAATGAAGAGGAAAATATAAAGACTTGGCAACAATATACGAAGAGGAAAATATAAAGACTTGGCAACAATGTATGAAAAGGAAAAAATGTATGAAAACTTGGTATAAATATATGAAGAAGGAAAATGTATTAAAACTTGAAAAAAAAATATATGAAGAGGAAAATATATAAAGACGTAGCAAGAATGTAAGAAGAGGAAAATGGTAAGAAGACTTGGTAGGAAAGTATCAGGGTACAGAGTCTTAAGAACTATATCTGAATAAAATAACTGGGTGCAGTGACACACTTCCCCCCTCATTCAGGAGCACTCAGGGTTAAATTTTTCTAGGATCCTTTGTCATCACGAAAATGGGACGAGGAGGAAAACCGAATAATCTTGGAGACAGAGAAGAAAGAGAGAGAGAGAGAGAGAGAGAGAGAGAGAGAGAGAGAGAGAGAGAGAGAGAGAGAGAGAGAGAGAGAGAGAGAGAGAGAGAGAGAGAGAGAGTGACTTTTCCCACTTCAACATCATAAAACAACTTTGTCAAAAGATCAACAATACGCCGGGGGAAAATTTGACGTCATGATTTTGACTCTAAGCGATGAGAGGGTCGGAGGCAAGAGAGTTTGTTTACATTCAATCAGCTGACTCTAACGCGGGAAAGTTTATCCAGGTATTTCAGCGTCTCTGATTGGCGGAAAAAATGCGCCAATTCGATCTCGGTTCAATCTCTGCCCGAAAGACAAGGCAAGAAAATACAAGAGAAAGAATTCCCAGTAATTCCCTATCTCTTCTCTCACTATTCACTGTCTCATTCCATCTCTATTTTTATTCCTCATTCATTCTACTTTCTTTTCCACTTTTTCTTCTCGCGTAATCGTTAGTTCAAAGGAGAAAAAATGTGCGATGCTTCCATTCGATTCTCTTTTATTTTCTCTACTCTTCAATCAGTTTCCATTATCTTAGTGATCTTTCAATATTTGATTGTTTGGTGGATAAGACACACACACACACACACACACACACACACACACACACACACACACGACACACACACACACACACACACAATAATAACACACACACACACGTGAGAACAATTAACATAATGAAACAGTATAATAATTAAAATAATACCTCAGAAATTAATAAAACACATAAAGATCCTGTTTCCTCATACGAGGTTAAAGAGAACAAAAATAACGTAAAAAACCACTGTGTTAACAAGCACTGAAAATGGATGAAACTATAAATTTCTCAAAAATCTCTGCATGCATCACTCCTAATCTTTCATTTAGAGAACTTCTGCTGAAGGTGGAAAGAAAACCACAGGTAATGAAGAGGAGTGGAGACCAGGAGGAGGAGGAGGAGGTGGAGGTCTTACTGTGATTAGAGTGAGGGAAGAATTATCTCCTCTTACTTCCACGCGTCTAAAAAGTCTTTTCTTGGAATTTCTTTCAGGAGGTAAAAATAGCAAACGATTGTCTTACTCCACACCGCTGTCCAGAATGAGGTTAAAAGTTGGCTGGGAATTGTTGGGTTTGAAATATGTATGTGACTCTCTCTCTCTCTCTTCTCTTGCACCCAACTACAGAGAATTTAGTGGTTTAAGAATTTGTAAGTATTACTGAGGTTTTTTGTAAGTAAAATTTTAAAGTAGTTTTAAGGGTTCGTATGTTTCTGGAAGTATTCTTGTGTTTTTTAAGTGATTTCTAAGTTATTTTAAGGTGTTGTGGATAATTTTGTTTGTATAATTATATGTCTAAGGAATTTTGTAAGTGATTTCTAAGTGTTTTAAGGAGTTATGTTTCTTCCTAAATATTCTTACGGACCAAAGGAGTTTTATAAGTAATCTATAAGTGATATCAAGACTTTTAATGAAGTTTTTTTTTACCTTTAAGAAGTCTTATAAGTCTGATAGGTTCTTTAGGAGTCAGTAGTATCTTATAAAGGCCATACACGTCTATATTGTACACGATGGTATCTTTAAGTGTCGGTTACTTTTTTAAGTGTCACAAGTATTTTATAAGTGTTATAGGACTCTGTAAGTGTTATATAGGCGTCAGAATCATTAAAATTATATTCAAGTGCTTTAAAAGTGTTATAAGTATCGATAAAGTATTTTTGTAATACTTTACGTGTTTTATTGTGGGTGTAAAAGTCTTTAAAATTGTCAGTCATACATGATCACAAACAGAGTCAAGCAAGCACACAATCAGACAGTAAATCTATCAGACAGGTTGACTCATATACAAACAGAGACATGTATACATTCACAAGCAGTCGACATACTAGTCAAGCAACCACTAAAGCAGAGACGCAAACAAAGGCTCCGAGATACAAACAAAGCAAGAGCAGGAGGTCAAGTAATGCCCTAGTGAAAGCGCATGCACACACACACACACACACACACACACACACACACACACACACACACACACACACACACACACACACACACACACACCACGTAGCCTAAAATCGATAAAGCAAGCACACACGCAAAGAGAAAGAGACAGAACCAGAGGCAAAGAGAGAGAGAGAGAGAGAGAGAGAGAGAGAGAGAGAGAGAGAGAGAGAGAGAGATACAGTATCGGGTTATCAAGACACAAAGAACCTCGCCGACTGTACAGGAATATTTCTACTAGTACGACTGCCGCTCAAGAGACCCCACACATAACTGTGGCAAATGTTCCCACTTTATCTCTGGTGTGTCGTAGAGAGGCCACAGTCTCTCTACCTCCCTCCTCACCCTACCCCAGGAAAAATAATATTCAACCTGGCCTCTAGTTACTGCACTGCTTTACTATGATTTATACAAGTTGTTTTTCACACACACACACACACACACACACACACACAACATTTGGGAGAAAAAGAACGAAATGAAGGAACAGAGATAAAGACAAGAAAGGTAGAGCTGAGAGAGGGAAGAGAGAGAGAGAGAGAGAGAGAGAGAGAGGAGGAGAGAGGAGAGAGAGAGAGAGGAGGAGAGAGAGAGAGAGAGAGAGAGAGATAACAAAAGCGTGAGACTGATGAGAGACAGAGAGAGAGAGATAAAGCAAGAAGCGGTGAATACATGAAATATAAATAGGAACGTTTTTCTGTCGAGATTGCTTAATGCTTATGTTGAAAGGGACACCCGCTACCGTTTCCATACTAGGAGAGGAGAGGAAGGAGAGAGAGAGAGAGAGAGAGAGAGAGAGAGAGAGAGAGAGAGAGAGAGAGAGAGCTATTACCTTATCTCTCGTGATTATTTATTCCTAGTCTTTCGTTATAGTAACTTCTTAACTACTAAACAAACTTAAATGAGATACAGAATAAGTTATCCCAACTACATACTGACAACTTAAGTTTGGTGGTCTTAACTAAGTTCATATTTCTGTTGCCATGGAAACTGAAAACGTTATGTATATATTGCTCAAAGGAGGAAGGTGGAGGGGGAGAAGGGGCAGTAGAGGGGATGGGGTTGTGGGGGAAGAACGAGGGAAGTAGAGGGGAGTGGGAGGGAAGTAGAGGGGAGTGGAAGGGAGAAGGGGAAGGGAAGAGCTTAATTAGTTTAGCATTTGCATAATCTATGTATAAATCTGGAGAGAGAGAGAGAGAGAGAGAGAGAGAGAGAGAGAGAGAGAGAGAGAGAGAGAGAGAGAGAGAGAGAGAGAGAGAGAGAGAGAGAGAGAGAGAGAGAGAGAGAGAGAGGTAAACATAATCGCTATGGACCACACCTGGGTACTTTATAACCCTCGTATCTATATAATCTATTTACACACCTGACCAGGAGGAAATATATATCTGATTACGTATTTATGATAGGTGATGTCCGCTAGAGATTTGCAATGATACAGCCGGGTACCTCAGCCGATTTTTGTCAGGAAATCTGGTCAAATCTGGTGAAATCGGCTTGGCAGACGCTGACTTGGGGAAAAATATGGCAAGTGTCAGGTGAAATGCTAATGATTTTTTTTTTTAAGGGGAGGAGAGGCACAATGGACAACAGGGACGCTCTTCGGGGATTACTGAGACGATCCGTGTTTACAGATAATTCTTTTTTTCTATTAAAGGGATCAATTGAAGGATCTGCTCCTCCGGCCTCCGTCCTCATCTATCACACCTTGAAGATCAACCACATTCACTCTACCTAGGGGTATTAGGTTAGGTTAGGTTAGGTTACATTAGGTTACGTTAGGTTACGTACAATTACATGTATAATAATCTAGACATTTCATATGACTTCAATCAATTTTTCCTTAACTAGCAGTACATGTGTAAGTAAAGGTGCCATATAAAATACTGTAAGCTCCTGAACAGTTCTCAAAAGTAGCTTCAGTTAACGATTCAAAAAAAAAAGTACAGGTACAGGTACAGATACGAGTACAGGTAAAGCATATCAAATATTCTTTAACAATCCAATCATCTTTTTTTTTCTCACAATCAATCAACACTACAAACACAGGTTAAGTAAAAACAAGCAGAGGTACAGTGATTCTAATTTGGGTTCACCTGATGATTAGCTCTCAGCTTACATCACCTGCTGATTAAAAACACCCAAACGCTACCTGGTTGGGTTAGGTTAGCTTACAGTAGATTAAGGTTTGTGTGTTTATTCTTAAAGTGAAATAAACTGTAAGGGGTAATAGATTACAGGGTGATCCTTGAGTAAAGTATAAAGAAAAAATATGAGAAATACACACATCATCAAGTCTAAATTCATCTTGTAAACAGTGAAGGCTTAGATTGAATTATTCACTCATCAACTAAATTATTAAGGTGTCATTTGCAACAGTGTCGACCCGAGGCGGCGATAAAGCTTAGCTAAGGATGGATGAGGTTGACCCAAGCCACTTTATTTCAGGGTCTTGGCCGCGTTATTCCACCCCATTTAAGCTGGAAATGAGAACAGCCCTGATATATAGGGAACAACTTTGATTCTATTATTAACCCACTCTGAATAGCCTTTGGAGAAGACAAATTATCGCTTATCCTATGAATTGCTTTGTTCACCCCAGCGCAAAAAAACTCAAACGCTCTTTCTTTGTCCCACACAATTGAAATCCTGTTTTTGTGAGTATTTGTGTTTTTTGTTGTTCTTTCTCGTGTTTTACCACGATAAGCCGCAGGCCTCTTAAGGAATCAAAAACCATTTCAATCTGTTTTTACCCGTTTTTATTGATTTTGGTTGAGCCACAGTAAATGCCAACAGCGGTGATTTGTTTAGCGCGAGTAGTGAGAATTTTTACTCTTGGTTAGATGGTAATTCTTTATATTTTCTTGTCAGGGGGAAAGGATTGTTGAACGCCGAGTAAATTGTTTCTCAAGAATGGTCCCGTGATTAAGGGTCATTGATTGTACTCTTGTTCAGTGTAGTGTGTGTGTGTGTGTGTGTGTGTGTGTGTGTGTGTGTGTGTGTGTGTTAGAAACTGAGAAGAAATTAAATAGATGAAAATAATAAAAAGAAAGCTATAAGGGAATAATATAAAAGCTTTTGAATGGAAAATAGAAAAAAGAAAAAAGAAAAAGAAAAAAGAAAAAAAGGAAAACAAAATGTAAGATAAAAAAAAACTGAATGGAAGAAAAAGAAAGAAAAAATATTATACAATCTCAATTAATTCTATTTATATATTTTATTCTTTTTGTTTCATTATATTTTCTCCTCACCTGCGTGTTAAGACTCGGGTAAACGAGCAACATAACACAGACTGCTAATGAATTGAACCTTCACGCCACCTCCTGTCTCATCTGATCCTTTGCATTATAATTGAGACTAACACACACACACACACACACACACACACACACACACACAAGCAAACATACTTAACACGCTTGTTATAATACTGCACGAAATTGTCTAAATCATGACTATATTACCGGGTGAAATAAAAAAAATAATAACAAAAAATATATAGATAATGTATATAAAATCGCGAATTGACAGATAGATTTAAAAAAAATAATTGGCTGAAAAGATAATTTATTAGATGGAATAATGAGATAACATGTTTAGATTGGAAGAAAATAGAGAAGAAAAAAAGAATAAATTTTTAACCTTATGAAACCCGCAGCTGGAACAATTTTTTTTCCTCGTCTCTACACAACTTCAATCAACCTGAATAAGAAAATATGTAAATAAGCGAGCCAGTAGTATTGTGAAATATACAGGTCAGATGAGGCAGAAGTATTGCCTACCCTTCCTCTTCTTCCTGCCCTTCTTCCTCCTTCTACGTCTCCTCTTACTCCTCCTCTTCTTCCTGCTCTTCTTCCTTTTTCTACATCTCATCTTCCTCCTCCTATTCCTTCGCCTTCTCCTCCTCTTCCTCATTTTTCCTCCTTCTCCTCCATATCCTTCTCCTCCTCCTCTTCCTCTTTTTCCTGCCCTTCTTCCTTCTTCTATGTCTCCTCTTCCTCCTCCTATTCCTTCTGATCCTCTTCCTCTTCCTACATCTCCTCTTCCGCATTTTTCCTACTTCTTCTCCTCCTCCATCTCCTTCTCCTCCTCCTCCTCCTCCTCTTTTCCTACCCTTTTTCCCAGTCTCCTCTTCCTCCTCCTAGTCCTTCTCCTTCTCCTCCTCCTCTTCCCACATCTCCTCCTCCTTCTTCTCCCCCATCTCCTCCTCCTCTTCTTCCTCCTCCTCATTTTTTTCTTCATTCTCCTCCTCTCGACTGGCAAAACATACGTGGCAGCATCAGAGTGGCTCCAGGGCTGAAGTCGCTGAGGCAAATTATCGAGATAGTTGTGTCTTTTTATGGTTCTGCTTCTGAATATTCCAAGCCAGTTGCTGCCCTAGCTTTGATCCCCTTGGCAAGAGAACGAATTGGAAGGATAGTTGCTTTCTTTTTTCCTCCGTAATTAAGTGAGTTTGTTCGGCAATTGGATGTACTTGTATGTTCAGGGTTGTGTTGTTTGTATGATATTCAGGCCATTAACAGATACTAATAATACCTGGATATAGTTGTAGGAATATGTGTGTGCAATAAGTACAAGAACTGGAATACATGAAAAGACTGAAGTAGAAAGAAAGGAA
This sequence comes from Homarus americanus, assembly GCF_018991925.1. Classification (NCBI taxonomy): domain Eukaryota; kingdom Metazoa; phylum Arthropoda; class Malacostraca; order Decapoda; family Nephropidae; genus Homarus; species Homarus americanus. The sequence continues at coordinate 9,777 of NW_024724189.1, read as the reverse complement.
AATTAGAAGAATAAGACGAATATTACTACTACTACAACTTATAATAATAATAACAAATGAAAGATAGTGATAATGAAACTACTTCTACTACTACGACTACTACTATTACTACTACTAATAATAATAATTATAATAAATAATAATAATGAGCAACTCCCTAGCTTCCTCTCAACAAGAAAACACGTTTTTAATGAAGCCTCAGCGTGCTTACTGGACTATGTAAAAGGCTTGTGGTGGAGCGACCGTCAAATCTCTATAATTTCAATTCATTAAAAAAAGTTTCTTCCGTCTCTACCACTAATTAATACTTAATACTCTCCCAGATGTACTAGAACAAGAAGCTGACTGTGAAATCATGTTTTGTTTTTATCAAGTCTTTGTTTATTATTTTAAAATGGAATCTCATTCGACAGTGATTTTTTTTTAATTATTTTTGGTTTTATTTTTTATAATAATTAAAAACGTGTGTGTGTGTGTGTGTGTGTGATTTTACAGGAGAATGAATTTAAGGGAGGGATGAAAATTTGATTATACTTTTTTTTTTCTGTGCCCACCCGGGCACAGGTCACTGACCCACATCGGGGCCTGGTGGGCGAAAATAATAATAATAATAATAATAATAATAATAATAATAATAATAATAATAATAATAATAATAATAATAATAATAATAATAATAATAATAATAATAATAATAATAATAATAATAAAGAAATAAAAAAATATAAAAATATAAAAAGTGAGAAACAAAATATGTATGTTGTGTTGTCAATAGTAAGATAAACAAATGAGACCCTGCAATTGTGTGTAAATGAGGCAGAAAGTCAGATCAGCAACCTGGGACTTGGTCACAATTTTCGTGATGCCATAAGGCAGCAGGGTCTACCATTAGACAACACATTATGCTTCCAATATCTTCCCAGGCGGTAGTACCTCCCTGTTTGGTAGCTGCCTTCTACCTACTACCTAAAACAGACAGACAGACAAACAGACAGACAGACAAACAGAGACAGACAAACAGACAGACAGACAGACGTGAGCACGCTTTAGTTCATGGGTGTTTGAATTTTAGATGAATTTCTTATAGACACTCTCTCTCTCTCTCTTCTACAGGCCTATGTTATTGTAGGCCTAATGAACTTCAGTATCATTGGTGTCTGGTTGAGAGTATATTATATTAACTGCGTTTTTTTATGCCAGTTATGTCTTGTTATGCCTACGGACGAGTATTACGTACGTAGAAAAGTTCCCAATAACGTGAACTCAAAACTCTGATAATGACAAACATTTAAGTAATGACTAAACTATAAAATTATTAATGAATGAATACACTACTCTCTAACTACCATCAACAAACACCCACAGGTAAATCCTATTTGATTTACTAATTCATTTACAAATTTTTACAACGGTATCAACAACACAGAGACTGAGTTGTTTACATTGCATTTTGTTGAGGTGATTAATTTACCTACGACCTTCAGTACTTCGGCCTTGATGTTTATTTACTTGTTTACTTGTTTACAATAACAAACACTCTGGCTGTTAATATCATGTATCTATTCCGCTGAAGTTTGTGTATGTATGTATGTATGTATGTATGTATGTATGTATGTATGTATGTATGTATGTATGTGTGTATGTATGTATCACCACTACTATCATTACCATCACCACTATAAACCACAATTATTCGCCCTTCCACTACTACCACTACACATCCCAACTATCAACCCAACCATCCATCTACGTCCCACCGCTGCCACCAACACCACCACTACCACACCTCAACTATCCACCCAACCATCCATCTACGTCCCACCGCTGCCACCAACACCACCACTACCACACCTCAACTATCCACCCAACCATCCATCTTCGCCCCACCACCACCACTACCACACCTCAACTATCCACCCAACCATCCATCTACGCCCCACCATCACCACACACCACCACTCACCATTGCACCATATGAGGCGCCACAACACACTGCACCACTATTGGCCACCTGTTTCAATCTCCCTGAGTGCAGGACCTGACGCCTATGAGACTTTACGGAACTCTTCTTCATCCTTCCCATCCCCCCCCCTTCCCTTTTTACCCTATTCTTATTTGTTCCCTTTTCCCTCCCTCTCCTTTTTTCCACCTTTTTCTTTTTCTAAATTTCGTTCCCTTTCTTTATCTCGATATTCGTCTCTTTTCCTCTCCCTTTCTCTTTCATTATTTTCTTTCATTCTCTCTGTCTCTAATTTTCTCCATTATCACTCTTCCTCCCCCCCCTCTCTCCCCTTTTCTTCATCTCCTAATTCGTCCACCTCTCACCTCTTTACTTCTTTCCTTGTTTATTTCTCCTTATTCTATTATTTTTATCTCCTCTTCTTTCTTAATAATTTCTTGGCGTTTTCTTTCTAGTTCTATTGTTCATCTCTCTCTCTCTCTCTCTCTCTCTCTCTCTCTCTCTCTCTCTCTCTCTATAACCTCTACTTTTTCTTCTATAGTTAATGTTTACTAATTATCGTCTCTCTTTTTATTTAGACGTTGTTACAGTTCCTCTTTCACGTCTTCCTTTCTCATTATTTTTCACCTTCTTCCTCTATTTTCTTTTCCCTTTCATTCTTTCCCCTTCTCTCCATCTTTATCTGTTTCTATATCCTCCCTACCATTGTTTTCTATTTCCTTTTTATCTTCCTCTTTCTCTCCCCGCTTATGTCCTCTCGTACCATCCATCTGTTTCTCTCCCGAGGCATCTCGTACATCACTCAGGGAAGGGGAAAGGGGCGGAAAGGGCAGGGGGGGAGAAGAGGGAGGAGGAGGAATGGGGTGCTACTAGAGAAGGGGGATGGGGAGAGGAAAATAGGGGGTGAGAAGAGGAGGGTACGGAGAGAGAGATATAGAGAGAGATGTAGAAAAGGGAAAGACAAGGAAGAAAGGGATGATACAAGTATATTTATCCATTTCTTTTGTTTCTCTTTCTCTCTCTTTTACTTTATCTGTCTCTGTATGTATCCTCCTTTCGCTATTTGTTTTTCTGTCTTTCTTTCTTTGTCTCTCTCTCCTTTCCCGGTCTTTCTTCTGTGAGGTGAGTGACCTATGTTCGGCTCCTCACTCAGGGAGAGAAAAATTATTAGAAACTCTGCGTATCTTTTTACACACACATACACACACACACACACACATACACATACACACACATACACACACACACACACACACACAATATACACCTACCTGTATCTCCCTACCTAAATACTGTGTTTTACCCCGGCCATTTGCAGATCAAATATATCACTTAAAATTAGATGTCATAAATCAACTCAAATAATTTTAACCTACATCCACACGTCTTTTGCACCTCCCCATGTCTCTCGCCCCCCCTTCAATGCTCTGCTGCGTTAAATAGTTAGCGAATAGTAACAGGTTTCATGATTCAATCGCGAATTGTTGGGTGGAATAATTTGCAGATGCCAATAATTATAATTCACAAGGAACTCAACTGAACCTGATCCGACCTCTCTGGGATTTACACATTAATATATTTAGGTATTGGAAGAATATTGACAGAAAGCGTCGATATTGTCTGTCTCTTTGTGCTCCTGAGCTTCATAAGAGTGTAGTCAGCAATGGAGAATTTGGTGTTTTGTTTTGCTTTTAAGTCGGAAAGTTTAGTTGTTGTTTGTTTTTACATATACAGTAAATTAGGTTAGGTTAGGATAGGATAGGTTAGGTTAAGTTAAGTTAAGTTAGGTTAGGTTAGGTTAGGTTAGATTAGGATAGGATAGGTTAAGTTAGGTTAGGTTAGGTTAGGTTAGATTAGGATAGGATAGGTTAAGTTAGGTTAGGTTAGGTTGAACCGAATGAGCTTATATATATATATATATACATATATATATATATATATATATATATATATATATATATACATATATATATATATATATATATATATATATATATATATATATATATATATATATATATATATATATATATATAATTAGACTACGTAACAACAAAGAACCCGAAAAAGTTAGGGTGGGAGAAGGAGAGAGAATGGACAGTCGAGGGAGAGATAGCGCGAGTTACGATTAGAAGCAGCGATAGTGACAGTCAGTCTTTCCAATCCCTCAGAGGGTAGTATTTACACTTGGAGTCCAATCCTTTACCAATGAAAGTAGGAGAGAGAGAGAGAGAGATTTCTCTTTCTTCTAGCTGACTTCTTTTCTTCCTTCCCTTCAGTAACTCCTCCATCTCCCCTTCATTCTCCTTCTCTTGTCTCTGTTCTCCATCTTCCATTACTCTCCCTTTTTCCTCCATCTCCCTCTCCTCCCTATCCTCACCTTCCCTCACTCTCCTTATTTATTCCATCTCCCTCCTCCCTCTCCTCCACCACCTTTTCCCTCTCTCTTCCCTTCCTCCTGCCCCTCACTGTCTATCCTTCACTGTCTCTCGCTCCCACTGTCTCCATCACCTCTTCTCCTCGCCCTCACCCTCCCTGTCTCCATCATTCTCGCCTCTCCTTTCCCTTCTTCCTGTCCTTCACTTGCCCTCACTCTCCCTGTCTCCACCACCACCACCTACCTCCCGTCCTTCACTCTCCCTGTCTCCACCACCCCCTTCCTCCAATCTCCCTCACTCTCCCTCACTCTCCACCACCACCTCCTACCTCCCTACCACAACTTAGACACGATCAGAAGCCCCTAGAGAAGGACTCGGGATCACACAGGGCCCAATACAATCTTGGTCTGCACTTAACATCAGGAAACACCAGGGTTTGTGTGCCGGTCACCAGGGGGACGGGAGGGAGGGAGGAAGGGAGGGCGGGAGGGAGTAGGTGGTTGAAAGTGGGAGAGAGAGAAGGGAGAGAGAGGAATGTAAGGTTGGAGGAAAGGATATAACACACACACAAACACACACACACCCAAGTTGTCACTTCACATTCGCTGCTGTTCATGTATTCCTCCTGTCATGATAGTTATGTTTTCCCTCTGATACTTTTCATCCACAACAAGAACCCTCAAAATATCTCTCTGGTTTACCCGAGTCGCTTCCCACTACCCGTCCATCACCACCACCCGTCCTTCACCACTACCCGTCCATCACCACCACCCGTCCATCATCACCACCACCAGTCCATCACCACCACCCATCCATCACCATCACCCGTCCTTCACCACCACCCGTCCTTCACCACCACCCGTCCTTCACCACCACCAGTCCTTCACCACCACCAGTCCATCACCACCACCCATCCATCACCACCACCCGTCCTTCTTCCCCAACAAATCGATCAACACCATTCTTTTTGGTCATTTACGCGTGTCCCTGTCCCACTGAATGTCCTCTCCCACCACTTCCAGTACATCCTTCACCCCATCCTTCTATTTCCTTCTTGGTTTTCCTCGCGTCCTACCAAAATCCTTTTCTGATTTTTGCATTTTTTTTAACCAATCTTTCATTTATTTTTCTATCAATGTTTATTTATGTCACTGGAGGAGAAGTTGATTTTCTTACTGGTAAATTTATATCTCTTACGTGAACATCTCTTGTTTATTTCTATATTGTTTGTTCTTTTGTTTACTTCAAGTCTGTTGTTACTGTCGTTTCTAATTTGTTCCTTCCTTTTGCATCCAGACTTCGTTTTTCACAGCAACTATAATGATGTCTGGTCACACACACACACACACACACACACACACACACACACACACACACACACACACACACACACACACACACACACACACACACACACACACACACACACACACACACACACACACACACACACACACACACACACACACACACACACACACACACACCATAGACTACCCTAATAAACATCTACTCGACTTTAAAAGAATCCGATCATTTTTTTTTCTTACAAGATTCATGCAACGAAAACTTCCAGCCAAAGTTTAGCAATATCCTCCCCGACACCACCTGTAATTACACCCACCACTTGATGGATTGATCGTACGCCTGCGACTCATCCATCCAATAATGAAGGGAAGAGGCAGAAAGTGTGGATGGTTGATTTGGAGACACGGAGAAAATGAGAGAGAGAGATATGGTTAGGAGAGGAGGTGGTGGAGCTTTGAAGTGTAGGAAAGGAAAACAGTAGAGGGGCTTTTTGTAGGGGTGTGGAAATAGAGAGAGAGAGTGAGTCCAACATCCAGACCACCACATTCTGACAAGTTTACAAGGGGTAAAAATATCCTCATGACTATATTACTCCTATGGTAACTACAGGTCAAAAGGTCAAAGGATGGAAGGCGTCATCACAGTTTAATAATAGGAGAATTATTTGTTGTACTCAGTAAAATTAAAGATCGATTTATTTTCGCATTTGGAAGAATTTGTACACGTCGTTAGGATGTGGCTGTTGAGGTGTGACGACAAACAAAAGCGACTGAACACTGTTAAATAAGAAAAGACAATATTCCCTAAGATACGCTCTATTTTAAAACACTATCTTATCGCTAACCTAACTTAACCAAACCTAATCCAACCCATATCACTCCAGCGACCACCTCACTCTAGCGACCACCTCACTCCAGCGACCACATCACCCCAGCGACCACCTCACGCCAGCGACCACCTCACTCCAGCGACCACATCACTCCAGCGACCACCTCACTCCAGCGACCATATCACTCCAGCGACCACATCACTCCAGCGACCACCTCACTACAACGACCAACTCACATCACTCCTTCCCTTATTCTATAGCTATTTCCTTCCCTCTCCCTCTCTCACTTCCTCCTCCCTTCGATCCCCCCTTCGTCTCTCACCTCTCACCTGCCTTTCCTAACATCTCTCATCTAGGCTCCTCAATTACCCAAGTGGAGGCCGAAGCTTCCATGAACTGGCAAATGAATTTCTCAGTTACGATTCATCATAGTTTAATGAAATTCCTGTGACGGCATGGCAGTCTCTCTCTCTCTCTCTCTCTCTCTCTCTCTCTCTCTCTCTCTCTCTCTCTCTCTCTCTCTCTCTCTCTCTCTCTCTCTCTCTCTCCTCCCCTTCTTTCCCTCCCCTTCCTCTCTTTTTGCCTCCCTCTTACTCCTTTCATTCCCTCACTTCCTGTTTCCTTCTCTAATCCAACAAGAAGATGGAACGAGGGGAGGAAGGGGAAGAGGAGTAGGGGAAATGTGGTGGAGAGAATACAGGAGGGAATAGATAAAGGGAAAAAGAAATAGAGGGAAAGAAATAGGGAGAGAAAGTCGGAAAGTGTAAGAGAGATACACACACACAGAGAGAGAGAGAGAGAGAGAGAGAGAGAGAGAGAGAGAGAGAGAGAGAGAGAGAGAGAGAGAGAGAGAGGCGTAATGTGAGTTCAGTCACGCTATAGTCTGTAATTCAATCTCCTCATAGTAATATAAACGCCAATATATATCACAAATGTCAAAATGTCTGTATTATGAACTACAGTTAAATACACTAAGAAATTTATACATATTAACTTGTTGATATTTCAGAAGTCAGGTGAAGCCATATTAATTAATGTCAATTATTTGTATACGTAGATAGATAACGATAATGGTGGTAGTGATTGATGGTGATGATGATGGTGGTGATTGGTGGAGGTGATGGTGTAGATGGTGGTGATTGATAATGGTGGTGGTGATGATGATGGTGGAGGTGTTGATGGTGTTTGATGGTGGTTGGAATAGTTAAAATAATGGTAATGAAAATAATGAACAATATCCTTCACTATTACAATTATTTCCATGGTAGTGAAGAGCCAGAGAACCTCACCATATACTACAGTGTCAAGACTACAGTGATTGGGCTCCACATAGCCGTCACAAGCGCCTCAATATTCTCCTGATACGCTCTTAATAGAAACGTGTTGGAAGGGTAATGTAGCAGTCACCCATTTCACGATATTACTTCAGAGATATAGTCACCCATTCGTAAAACATTCCTTGATTAAACCACCCATTCGTACAACATTCCTTAATTAAACCACCCAGTAGTTAAATATTCCTTAATTAAACCACCCAGTAGTTAAATATTCCTTAATTAAACCACCCATTAGTGAAATATTCCTTGATTAAACCACCCATTAGTTAAATATTCCTTGATTAAACAACCCATTAGTGAAATATTCCTTGATTAAACCACCCATTAGTGAAATATTCCTTGATTCAACCACCCATTAGTGAAATAATCCTTAATTAAACCACCCATTAGTGAAATAATCCTTAATTAAACCACCCATTAGTGAAATATTCCTTAATAAAAGAACCCATTAGCTCATCATCATCATCATCATCATCATCATCATCATCATCATCATCATCTATTGTTATCACTATCATAATCACCATAATTCTCTACCTGTCTATTTATATCTAGAACTCTTTGTAACTCTTTTATTAATTTCTTTCATTATCATTCCTTCTCTCATTCTCTTTCTCTGTCTGTCTGTCTTTATCAGTCTTTCTCATTCTATGTATTATTAACTCTGTCAGCAAACACATTATTTGTCTTCATTTCTCTCTCTCTCTCTCTCTCTCTCTCTCTCTCTCTCTCTCTCTCTCTCTCTCTCTCTCTCTCTCTCTCTTTCTAACTATGTCTCTCTCTCTATCTCTATTTATCTGTCTCTATCTCTATCACAGACTCTATCTATCTCTCTATCTCTCTATTAGCCGTCAGAGAGAAGGTCTTTTCCACTCTCGTAGCCACCACAGTAGCTCAAGTCTGTGGCCACCTCCTCCTTCAAGCTCATATCATTAATCTTGTATCTTGATTAAAATACCTGAGGGGGGGGGGTTAAGTGAGGGAGAGGCTGAGACGAAGGAAGGAGCTAGTGAGAAGAGGGTAGGAGTGAGAAGGGAGGTAGAGAGAGGGTAAGGATGAATGAAGGAGAGGGAGTAGGTGGGATGACGGTTAGAAGCAGATTGGGTAATGTTGAGGTTGAGAGAGAGAGAGAGAGAGAGAGAGAGAGAGAGAGAGAGAGAGAGAGAGAGAGAGAGAGAGAGAGAGAGAGAGAGAGGAAGAAAATGGGGGAGGAGGAAGGAAGCGAGAGGGTAAGAGAAGAAGAAGGGAGGGTACGAAAGGAAAGGATAAGGTATAAGGGAAGGAAAGAGAATGAGACAGAGGGAATGAAGGAGTGAAGATAAAGAAAAAAGGGAGATTAGAGAGAGAGACAGGGAGGTAAGGCGATACAAACGGCAATGAAAATCGATAATAATGAAACTATGGAGAGATGGATATTGTCTAACAAATAATATAACACAGGGAAAAATTATCAAAGGGGTAGTATCAAATCTTCCCATATGAGATTAAAAAGAAAAACCCACTGTGATGAGGGTTTCCACTGTGTGTTAACCCGGGGTACAAGTCTTTCATTTACGACGAATATCATTAACATATCCCCCAGGACTTCCCCACGCCTTACTCAGTAGTTCTGGCTATTAGAGGGTGGTGTTCACTCGTCTGGCTTCCACCACTAACTGCGTGAAGTGCCTCTGGGTAACGTGAAGTGCCTCTGGGTAGCGTGTCGTGCTGTATGTGTGTGTATGATGGTTGAGAATGCGGTAGTCAAGTGGATACAGCGCTCGAAGCCTGTTCTTCAGGGTCATATTTTCGATACTGTCTACCCAGCTGTAAATTGGTACAGTCCCCTTCACTAGTGCGTTTACAGGGGCTCATTAGGTTTTGTACAGTATGGCAGCCTTGGTGTTTGTTTACACTCAAGAGATGGAAACTCGCAATCGTAAACATACGATGAAATCAAAGTAAAACAATATGAAAACAAATATT